>NW_022986397.1:0-54823 GCF_902500255.1 Thalassophryne amazonica | reverse complement strand
ACACACATATACATACATACATACACACACACACACACATACATACATACACACACACACACACATATACATACATACATACACACACACACACACATATACATACACATACACACATATACATACATACATACACACACACACACACATATACATACATACATACACACACACACACACATATACATACATACATACACACACACACACACATATATATATATATATATATATATATTTTTTTTTTAGTTTGCGGTTTTATATAATGAAATAAACAAAACATGGAAACAAACTGTGACAAAAATTTGTACACAAACGCTGGTTTTACAGCTCACTGAATTTCACTTCAGTACGTGCACAGTAACTGCACCACACTTACAAATTTCAGTGATTGCAAACACATTTGAATTGCCTGAATAGAATTCTCGGACACACACTTGATCACTGGGCGTCGCTGAGCGGTCCCAGCGCTGTGGGCTTTGGGGCTTGCGGTGCTTCTTCTGCGCTCTAGACCCGGGCAGATTAGTCCGTTTAATATTAATTTGGTGACAGGTGACTTCCGCCTACATCATGGCTGAGACGGACAGATAATTTCTCAGCTCCAACTGACCCATTAAAATAGCCGATTAAAAATTAAGAACAGATAAATGAGCACAGGACCACAAGACAAGGTAATTTCAGCCATGAGTTTGACTCAAAAAACAACGCGAAAAGACACGAGAGGAGGAAAAAATGAGGACGGTAAAGCTGGCCCCAAGCAGCTAACGTTAGCCGAGGCTACGCCACTGAAAAATACTGGGGAGGCTACTACTGAGCCCGAGATGCTATCGGAGCTTTGCAAGCTCCGACAGGAAAATAAAGACTCTTTTGGTGATTTAAAGACTTCTCTTTCAAGGTTGGAATCCACTATGGATGATTTAAAACAACGAACTGCGGGGCTTGATAAGAGGCTGGGGGACACGGAGGAAAGAGTTAGTGCTGTCGAGGACAGATGTACGCAGTATGAGAAGGCACTGAGCTACCTGCTAAAACGAGAAGCTAACCTCGCTGTTAAATGCGATGACATGGAAAACAGACTCCGTCGTAACAACATAAGGCTCTATGGTATACCAGAAGGGGCTGAGAAAGATGACATGATGAAGTTTGTAACTGATTTTTTGTACAACTCGTTGGAGTTACAAGAAGGTATGGAGATCAAACTGGAAAGTGCACACAGAGCCCCGGGCCCAAAGCCCAAAGATGATGCTGCGGCTTTGCGGTCAATCATAGTTCGTTTTCTGAACTTTAAAGTGAAACAGTCAGTGTTGCAGCAGGCATGGAAGCAACGAAATGCGGAGTTCCAGGGTCACAAGGTCTACTTTGATCAAGATTACTCCGCTGAGGTGCAGAGGAAGAGGAAAAAGGTTCGAGAGGTAATAAAAAAAGCTGAAAGAGAAGAACATCAAAGCCCAGTCACCTTACCCAGCCCAGCTGAGAATCTTTTTGGACAAGGGCATCAAGCAGTTCCTCTCACTACTGGAGGCACAGTCAACTCAGAGAGCTGGGCGTGGAGGCAGTGATGGAGAAGCGGGATGTACTGGAGAGGGAGCTGGTTCGGGACGGGTGGACAACTTGGAGCGGGCGGAGAAAGAACCAACAACTTATCCCAGCAGAAATAAGATCGCTAATCTGCGGAGGCAATGAAGATTCCAGGCTCACAGGTTCTGAGTAAAAAGGGTGACCACAGCAGAAGTAAAATTGGGTATTTGTAGGGACTGATTGTAACAAGTTAATATCTCATTTATTGGGTAATTGCAAGGGACAGATTTGTTTTCGGCTATGATCTTGTGACTATACTATATTTTGTGGACAGGGGTCTTTGCAGGAGTGAGGGGACAGAACTCTGTTTATTTTGATAAACTCACAGCCTCTAATGCGACGTGTTTCCTGGATGATCGTCGCTACAGCACTCAGTGCAACCAGCCCAGAGAGCTATGGCTCTCTGCCCAAGAGTCATCGAGAGTGGGAAGCCCTTTTGGTTAAGGTTTATTTGTTCAGTTCTCATGGGCTACCTACTGGATTTTTGGAAGTCTATATAAGATTTTTTTTGGTGTGATTTCTTGTTTGTTATCAAGGTTCAGCGGCTCTTTGCAAAAGATAATGTTTGCCTTTTTTTTTTTTAATTGTTGGTATAAATATTAGCTATGGACAGTATAAACATTGTTAGTTATAACATAAATGGGGTCAATCATCCTATAAAAAGGAAGAAAATTATGTCACAGTTGAAGAGGTTAAATTGCTCAATTGCTTTACTTCAGGAGACCCACCTCAATGACAAGGAACACAAGAAACTTAAGAGGGACTGGGTCGGTCAAGTATTTAGTTCTGCTTGTGAAAAGGGTAGTAAAAGAGGGGTGGCTATTCTGTGCCATAAAACTCTGGGGCTTATCATTGAAAGAACATATGAAGATAACAATGGTCGTTATATTATGGTTGTGGGGACAATTGGGGAAATTAGGACAACAATTTTAAATTTATATGCGTCGAATGAAGATGACACGGGATTCTTTAAAGAAATTTCAACAATTTTAACTAAGCATGGGGAGATACTTAATAGTAGGGGGGGATTTTACCTGTGTATTGAATCAGAAGTTAGATAAACAACCGTTCGAGCAGGGATATTTTTTGAGGAAAGCAAAAGTTTTGCGCGATATGGTAGAAGAGTTAGGCTTAGTAGATGTATGGCGGTACAAACACCCGAAGGAGAGAGACTACACTTTTTTTTCTAAGGTTCATAATAGCTACTCCAGAATTGATTTGTTTTGTGTATCGAGAAAGGATGCTTATACTGTTGTGAATTGTCACATAGATCCCATAACAATATCAGACCATGCTCCAATAGTGATGTCAATAAGGTTAGAGAACGATAGAAAAATTAAACCTTGGAGAATGAACGTCTCACTCTTGAACGATCCAGATATAGTTCAGAAGATGAATGAATGAATGAATGAATGAAAACTGTTTATTTCGAACATTTGATACAACAACAATTACAAGATAGATCAGTAAAGACAACAACAAAAAAGTTCCTACTGTGTACCCAACATGTCCGAAAAGGGGTAGGGTGAAGCATCAGCTTATTTATCCCTACCCCTTCTTCCCCACAACCAGTAAGAACCTGAACCATCCCTTAGTTATGCTGCTATAGACGTAGACTGCTGGGGGGTTCCCATGATGCACTGTTTCTTTCTCTTTTTGCTCTGTATGCACCACTCTGCATTTAATCATTAGTGATTGATCTCTGCTCCCCTCCACAGCATGTCTTTTTCCTGGTTCTCTCCCTCAGCCCCAACCAGTCCCAGCAGAAGACTGCCCCTCCCTGAGCCTGGTTCTGCTGGAGGTTTCTTCCTGTTAAAAGGGAGTTTTTCCTTCCCACTGTAGCCAAGTGCTTGCTCACAGGGGGTCGTTTTGACCGTTGGGGTTTTACATAATTATTGTATGGCCTTGCCTTACAATATAAAGCGCCTTGGGGCAACTGTTTGTTGTGATTTGGCGCTATATAGAAAAATTGATTGATTGATTGATTGATTGATATATTTACAAGCCGAAGCAAAAAACAAAAACACCCTAACCCTCATTACCCTTCCTCCTCCCTATACCCAGAAAAAAACATATTTTTGTACCGCTGTTTGAACTGGTTCATGCTTGGACATTGCTTGAGCCCCACTCCCAATCTGTTCCACATCCTCACCCCACAAACAGAAATACAGAAACCTTTTAATGTTGTTCGTGCCCACTGATGCTTTAAATTAAATTTCCCCCTCAGACTGTAATCCCCTGATCTGTTAAAAAACATATTTTTAATATTTGCTGGAAGTAAATTGTTTATTGCTTTATACACAATTTGTACTGTTTGAAAATGAACCAAGTCTGTGAATTTTAAGAATTTGGATTGTAAAAATAGTGGATTTGTATGATCTCTATAGCCAGTATTATGAATAATTCTTATACCTCTTTTCTGCATTACTGATAGTGATTGTGTTGTACCTTTATAAGTATTACCCCATACCTCTGCACAGTACTGTAAATATGGTAAAACCAGTGAGCAGTAAAGAATGCGGAGTGAGTTGTGGTCCAGAATATGTTTCGAATATGTTTCGCTTTGTTTAGAACTGAAATGCTTCTTGACAGTTTACTTTGTATATGTTTTATATGAGTCTTCCAGTTTATCTTATCATCTATTATCACCCCCAGAAACTTATTTTCATGTACCCTTTCAATATCTACCCCCTCGACTTGTAACTGAACCTGTATGTCTGTATTACAATAGCCAAATAACGTATTTTGTTTTACTTAAGTTTAATGATAATTTGTTTCTGTCAAACCATATTTTAAATTTTCCCATTTCTATACTGATCCTCCTCAGTAACTCCTGCAAATCCCCCCTTGAACAAAAAATGCTTGTGTCATCTGCAAATAATACTCATTTTAATATTTTGGAAACATTGACAATATCATTTATATAAATTAGAAACAGTTTTGGACCCAATACTGACCCCTGTGGGACGCCACAAGCATTGTCCAAGCATGATGATGTATATTCCCCCAACTTCACAAACTGTTTTCTGTTACTTAAGTAGCTTCTCACCCAGTGCAACACCAACCCCCTAATCCCATACTGTTCAAGTTTATTGATTAATATGTCATGATTAATTGTATCAAAAGCCTTTTTAAGGTCTATAAATATTCCAACTGAATGTAATTTGTGGTCTATGGCGTTTGTAATCTCCTCAACTGATTCTATTAATGCAAGTGATGTTGAACTATGTGCTCTGAATCCATATTGACTATCAGTAAGTAATTTATGTTTATTTATGAATTTGTCTAATCTATTATTGAATAACTTTTCTAATAATTTGGAAAATTGTGGAAGCAAAGAAACAGGTCTATAATTTGTGAAGTGGTGTCTATCCCCAGTCTTATACAGCAGCACAACCTTAGCTATTTTCATTTGATTGGGAAATTTACTGGTTTGAAATGATAAGTTACAGATGTATGTTAATGGTTCTACAATCCATTCAATGACCTGTTTTACCACCACCATATCAATTTCATTTAAATCGGTAGATGTTTTATATTTACAATTATTCACAATGTCTATAATTTCTTTTCCATCCACTGCTGTGAGGAACATTGAACAGGGATTTCTTTCTATGAGATTATTATCCCAATCCTCAGGTTGGGAATCGGGAATTTTTTCTGCCAAGTTTGGTCCAATATTTACAAAAAAATTATTAAAACCGTTGACTACCTCATCCTTATTTTCCTTCTTGACATTATTATCAATGAAATACTGAGGGTAACTCTGTTTTTTATTACCATTTTTGATAATGCTATTTAATATATCCCATATTCCTTTAATACTGTTTTTGTTATTATATAATATGTTACTATAATATTCCTTCCTACATACCCGTATAATATTAGTTAATCTATTTTTGTATTTCTTATATCTATTTTCTGCCTCTTTAGTCTTTAGTTTTATGAATTCTCTATACAGTGTATTTTTCTTATTACATGCATTTCGTAACCCTTTCGTCATCCATGGTCGAGCTTGGATTTTTTGTTTTCTGTAGTCTTGTTTAATTGGACAATTTTTATCATATAATGATGTAAATATTTGTAAAAAAGTTTCATATGCACTATCAACATCACTTTCACTGTATACCTTTTCCCAGTTTTGCTCCTGTAAATCTTTCTTTAGTGTGTTCATGTTTTCCTCTGTCCGCACTCGCCTGTATTTTATTTTCTCCTCTGGCTGATTCCGCCGATGGTTTCTATTATAAACGATGAAAACTGGTAGATGATCACTAATGTCATTGATTAATAATCCACTCACAGTGTTATTCTCAATATCATTGCTGAATATATTATCAATTAAGGTGGCACTATGGGATGTAATTCTGCTTGGCCTGGTGATTTTTGGATATAAACTCATACTGTACATTATACTGATAAATTCATCTGTTATTTTATGCTTATTTGGATTGAGCAGATCAATATTTAAGTCACCACAAATGAACACAGTTTTTTGATTAGTTTTTGAGAACGTTTTTTCCATACAGTCAGTGAATGTTTCAATACTAGATCCTGGTGCTCTATATATACAGCTGACTAATACATTTTTGCTTTTTTCTTCACATATTTCAATAGTTATACATTCTAATAAGTTATCAATCACAGTTGTCATATTGTCTACTATTTTATAATCCATGTTCTTATCCACATACACAGCCACTCCTCCTCTACTCTTATTCTTTCTGTTTACACAGTTAAATTCATATCCATCCAGTTCAAAATCCATTCCTTTATCTTCATTGATCCATGTTTCTGATATAGCAATTATGTTAAATATTTTTTTAATCTGACTTAAATATTCTTTAATGTTGTTAAAGTTTGCATATAGACTTCTGCTGTTGAAATGGATTATTGATAATTTGTTATCCGTTCTAATGATCCGATTAAACTGTTCATCTGTATAATAGCAACAACTGTCATTGATATTTGAGAAGAAATTATTGTCCGGGTCTATATCGTGCTCCAAGTCCAGTACATTGTGGTCTGTGTATTTAAATGTTCTCAGTTCTACTTTTCCATGATCAGCAATCCTTTGAGTTATATCCTTCTTGTCTCCAGATGTAGATGAATAGGTAGTAGATGAATAGGTTCCTCTGGTCTGTGTCATGGTGTTGTGATGTGTTTGTGTCCTCATACCTTATTGGTCATATCTGTCCAGATCCTCGCTTTAAGAAACACTATTGTTCATATTTGTCCAGCTCCTCGATGTTCCTTATTGCCATGACTTTTGCTTGTTCTGGTGATCCGTTCAGTTTGATGAATATTTTACAGTTTGAAGTCCATGTGTGCTGGATTTTTCCCTGTTTCTTTAAGAAGCGTGCTTTCCTGGCGATGTCGGCATTCCGTTTGGTGAGATGTTCATTGATGAATACGTTTGTCCCTTTCAGTTTTCTTCCTTGTTTTAACAGTGCTGTTTTGTGTTTTCTGTTGATGAATCTCATGATGACGGTTCGTTTATCACCGTCATTTCTCCGGGGCAGAGGGTGGCACGCTTCAATGTTATTTAAATCCATTTCTATACCTTTAGATAGGAGGAAATCAGCAACCTGTTTTTCCACAGAGCTGACCTCCTGTTCACTGGGCTCCCCTCCGCTCTCATCTGTTACCGCCCGTGCGTAGGACCGTGGTTTGATATGAAGACCTGTGATGATGACGTCGTTAATTCTGGTGTACTGCTCCAATTCAGCCACTCTATTTTCCAGCTGCACCAGATGCCGGTCTTTCTCGGCATTCTGGAGCCGTAATGCCTTCACCTCCTCCACCAGATCCATGATTGATTTCTGTTGCTGCTTCACAACAGAAATCTCCTCTGATAGAAAGTCCAGAGATTTTTTAATATCGTCACCTTCCTCCGCTGTCAGAACCTTCTTAGGCCCCATGGTCGGCTTATGAGCAGCTTGTCGATCGCTGATGTTAACAGCCTGCGTTGTTTGTCACCGGGATGGATCTGCACTGCGCTGGTGCCGCGCGACCTCGGTGTTTCCGCGCTGATGGATCCGCGGTGGCTGCACAAGGCCTCGGGGAAGCGGCACTCGTGATGCGCGGCTCTAATGACGCAGCGCGCGGCCTCAGTGAATTCACCACGTTGGGCCTCGGACGTTGTTGCTGTCCAGTCGCGGGGCTAAGTTGCCGGTTGAGGTGGTATTCCCACTGTCCGGGTTGGCAAACACCGGCGTGGCAGATGGCAACCACAAACACCACCTCTGAAAACTCAGGTACAAACTTTTTGCAGCTCGCTCTGACGACACGCAGCTCTGACTGACTGTGACTGACGCAGCTCTGACTCATATATATAAAGCAGGAAGATAAAGCAGGAATGGAGGGACTATATGGAACATAATGACAATGGAGAAGTTTCAGTCTCTATTTTATGGGAAGCTGCAAAAGTGGTATTAAGGGGGAAATGGATTGCTCTTTCATCTAAAATAAGGAAAGACAGAGAGAAAGAACCAAAAAGATTAGAAGACTGTATAGTTGATCTAGAGAAAGAGCATAAAAAGACAAATAATGAAAATATCTTGAAATCACTAACCCTAAACAGACAAGCACTGAACAACTTATTGACATATAAGGCGGAGGGGGCCTTGCGGTTTGCTAATCAGAGATACGAGTCTGGAAATAGGGCCAGTAGTCTACTGGCGTTTCAGTTACGCAAAGCGCAGGCAAACCGTACAGTGGCTAGGATAGTGAACCCTTTTCCAGGAAAAGTTGTATCACACCCTAAAGATATAGCCGAGGCATTTTCAGTTTATTATGAGGCACTATATGACTCACCTGAAATAGACAACAAAGCAGAGAAAACTGAAAACCTATTGGGAAAAATTAAGTTATCGAAATTGACAGAGGCTGAAGCCAAAGCCATGAGAGAGCCAATAACAAAAAGGGAAATAGAGGAAACAATAAGAAATTTGAAAAATAATAAGTCACGAGGTGATGCCACCACGTGATAGGTGATGGCTATCCGGGGGAATTTTATAAACACTTTCTAGAAGAAGTCAGACCCCTTTTACAAAGGGTATATAATTACGCCTTAGTTAAAAAAGACTTCTTGGTCTCAGGTGATAATATCAGTAATCCCCAAGGAGGGAAAGGATCCCACACTCTGTTCCTCATACAGGCCAATTAGTTTGTTGTGCTGTGATGTAAAAATTCTAACAACAATACTGGCTAAAAGAATTCAAAAGTGCATTAACAGAATAATTAAGTCAGATCAAACAGGGTTTATACCTGGTCACCTGGGAATAAATAATATAAGAATAACACTAAACATTATGTCCATAGCAAAACAGAAACAGCAACCTTCAATGCTTCTCAGCTTAGATGCTGAGAAGCATTTGATAGGGTGGATTGGCTGTATTTGGAGAATACATTGGGGAAAATGTGATTTCACTCAGATTTTATTGATTGGATTAGAGTGTTGTATACAGAACCCACATCAAAAGTACGAGTAAATGGACATTGTTCTGAACCTTTCAGACTGAAAAAAAGAACTAGACAGGTGTGCCCACTTTCTCCTTTATTATTTACTATAACCATAGAACCACTGGCAGAAATGATTCGAGATAATGACAATATACAGGGAGTATCGGTGGGTGGAGTAGAGTACAAGATTTCACTCTATGCGGATGATGTGATACTGTATATTACCAACCTGCAGACGTCTGTCTCGGCACTTATGGATTGTCTGGGGGACTTTGGAATGATATCAAATCAAATCAATTTTATTTATATAGCGCCAAATCACAACAAACAGTTGCCCTAAGGCGCTTTATATTGTAAGGCTTCTTCTTTGTCTTTCAGCTGTTCCCATGAGGGGTCGCCACAGCAGATCAATCGTTTCCATCTCACCCTGTCCTCTGTATCTTCCTCTGTCACACCAACCACCTGCATGTCCTCTCTCAGCACATCCATGAACCTCCTCTTTGGTCTCCCTCTTCTCCTCCTGCCTGGTGGCTCCATCCTCAGCATCCTTCTCCCTATATACCCTGGTTCCCTCCTCTGCACATGTCCAAACCATCTCAATCTCGCCTCTCTGACTTAGTCTCCAAACCGTCCCACCTGAGCTGTCCCTCTGATAAGTTCATTCCTAATCTTGTCCATTCTTGTCACTCCCAAAGAGAATCTCAACATCTTTAGCTCTGCCACCTCCAGCTCTGCCTCCTGTCTTTTTGTTAGTGCCACTGTCTCTAAACCATACAACATAGCTGGTCTCACTACTGTTTTGTAAACTTTCCCCTTCACCCTTGCTGATATTCTTCGGTCACAAATCACTCCTGCCACCTTTCTCCACCCACTCCACCCTGCCTGCACTCTCTTCTTCACCTCTCTACCACACTCTCCATTACTTTGAACAGTTGACCCCAAATATTTAAACTCATCTACTTTCACCACTTCTACTCCTTGTAACTGCACTATTCCACTGGGCTCCCTCTCATTCACACACATGTACTCAGTCTTGCTTCTACTGACTTTCATTCCCCTTCTCTTCAAAGCATATCTCCACTTCTCCAGACTAGACTCAACTTGCTCTCTACTCTCACTACAGATCACAATGTCATCTGCAAACATCATAGTCCATGGGGACTCCTGTCTGATCTCATCCGTCAACCTATCCATCACCACTGCAAACAAGAAAGGACTCAGAGCTGATCCTTGGTGTAATCCCACCTCCACCTTGAATGAGTCTGTCATTCCGACTGCGCATCTCACCGCTGTCACACTATTCTTGTACATGTCCTGCACTACCATAACATACTTCTCTGCCACTCCAGACTTCCTCATACAATACCACAGCTCTTCTCTTGGCACCCTATCATAAGCTTTTTCTAAGTCCACAAACACACAATGTAACTCTTTCTGTCCTTCTCTGTACTTTTCCAACAGTATTCTCAGAGCAAACATTGCATCTGTCGTGCTCTTTCTCGGCATGAAACCATATTGCTGCTCACAGATCTTCACCTGTTTTCTAAACCTAGCTTCTACTACTCTTTCCCATAACTTCATGCTGTGGCTGATCAGCTTTATGCCTCTGTACTTACTGCAGCTCTGCACATCACCCTTGTTCTTGAAAATAGGAACCAGCACACTTTGTCTCCACTCCTCAGGCATGCTCTCACTTTCCAAGATTTTATTAAACAATCTGGTTAGAAACTCTACTGCCATCTCTCCTAGACATTTCCATGCCTCCACTGGAATGTCATCTGAACCGACTGCCTTTCCACTCTTCATGCTCTTCATAGCAGCCATCACTTCTTCCTTGCTAATCTCTTGTACTTCCTGATTTACTCTCACCACATCATCCAGCCTTTTCTCTCGCTCATTTTCTTTATTCATCAACTCTTCAAAATATTCCCTCCACCTTCTCAGCACACACTCCTCACTTGTCAGCACATTACCATGTGCATCTTTTACCACCCTAACCTGCTGCACATCCTTTCCAGCTCTGTCCCTTTGTCTGGCCAATCGGTACAAGTCCTTTTCTCCTTCCTTACTATTCAACTTCTTGTACAGCTCGCAATATGCCTTTTCCTTTGCTTTTGCCACTTCTCTTTTCGCCTTACGTCGCATCACCTTGTACTCCTGTCTACTTTCTTCATCTCTCCGACTATCCCAAAACTTTTTCGCCAACCTCTTTCTCCTTATGCTTTCCTGGACCTCTTCATTCCACCACCAAGTCTCCTTGTCTTCCTTCCACTGTCCAGATGTCATACCCAGTACTGTCCTAGCTGTCTCCCTCACCACATCTGCAGTACTTTTCCAGTTGTCCAAAATTGCTTCCCCTCCAACCAGTGCTTCTCTCACCTGCTCGCTAAATTTCACACAACAGTCTTCGTCCTTCAGCTTCCACCATCTGATCCTTTGTTGAGCTCTCACTCTCTTCTTCTTCTTTACCTCTAAAGTCATCCTACAAACAACCATCCTGTGCTGTCTAGTAACACTCTCTCCTGCTACCACCTTACAGTCTGTGATTACCTTTTAGCTTGCATCTCCTATAAAGAATGTAGTCCACCTGTGTGCACCTTCCTCCACTCTTATATGTTACCCTGTGCTCCTCCCTTTTCTTAAAGTAGGTATTCACCACAGCCATTTCCATCCTTTTTGCAAAATCAACTACCATCTGTCCTTCCTCATTCCTATCCTTGATACCATATCTACCCATTACTTCCTCATCACCTCTGTTCCCTTCACCAACATACCCATTGAAGTCTGCTCCTATCACCACTCTTTCATGCTTGGGTTCACTCTCCACCACCTCATCTAACACACTCCAGAAATCTTCTTTCTCCTTCATCTCACAACCTACCTGTGGGGCATATGCACTGATGATATTCATCATCACCCCTTCAATTTCCAACTTCACACTCATCACCCTGTCAGACACTCGCTTAACCTCCAACACACTTAACATACTCTTCCTTTAAAATGACCCCAACACCATTTCTCTTCCTGTCCTCACCATGGTACAACAACTTGTACCCACTGCCGATGCTCCTACTCTTACTTCCCTTCCACTTGGTCTCTTGCACACACAATATGTCTACCTTTCTCCTCTCCATCATATCAGCCATCTTTCTCCCTTTACCAGTCATACTACCAACATTCAAAGTCCCCACTCTCATTTCCACCTTTCTAGTTTTCTTCTTCTCCCGCTGTTCGTGGCAATGTTTTCCTCCTCTTCTTCGTCGTCTTCGCCCAGCAGTAGCCCAATTTCCACCGGCACCCTGTTGGGCAATAGCACCGGTGGCGGACATTGTTAACCCGGGCCGCGACCGATCCGGTATGGGAATTCGATTCTGAGTCTGCATAGTTCGGTTGGCTTGTTTTACGCCGGATGCCCTTCCTGACGCAACCCTCCTTATTTATCCGGGCTTGGGACCGGCACTCAGAATATACTGGCTGCACACCCCATGTGGCTGAGTTATATTGTAAGGCAAAGCCATACAATAATTACGGAAAAACCCCAACGGTCAAAACGACCCCCTGTGAGAAAGCACTTGGCGACAGTGGGAAGGAAAAACTCCCTTTTAACAGGAACAAACCTCCAGCAGAACCAGGCTCAGGGAGGGGCAGTCTTCTGCTGGGACTGGTTGGGGCTGAGGGAGAGAAACAGGAAAAAGACATGCTGTGGAGGGGAGCAGAGATCAATCACTAATGATTAAATGCAGAGTGGTGCATACAGAGCAAAAAGAGAAAGAAACACTCAGTGCATCATGGGAACCCCCCAGCAGTCTAAGTCTATAGCAGCATAACTAAGGGATGGTTCAGGGTCACCTGATCCAGCCCTAACTATAAGTTTTAGCAAAAAGGAAAGTTTTAAGCCTAATCTTAAAAGTAGAGAGGGTGTCTGTCTCCCTGATCCGAATTGGGAGCTGGTTCCACAGGAGAGGAGCCTGAAAGCTGAAGGCTCTGCCTCCCATTCTACTCTTATAAACCCTAGGAACTACAAGTAAGCCTGCAGTCTGAGAGCGAAGCGCTCTATTGGGGTGATGTGGTACTATGAGGTCCCTAAGATAAGATGGGACCTGATTATTCAAAACCTTATAAGTAAGAAGAATTTTAAATTCTATTCTAGAATTAACAGGAAGCCAACGAAGAGAGGCCAATATGGGTGAGATATGCTCTCTCCTTCTAGTCCATATCAGTACTCTAGCTGCAGCATTTTGAATTAACTGAAGGCTTTTGAGGGAACTTTTAGGACAACCTGATAATAATGAATTACAATAGTCCAGCCTAGAGGAAATAAATGCATGAATTAGTTTTTCAGCATCACTCTGAGACAAGACCTTTCTAATTTTAGAGATATTGCGCAAATGCAAAAAAGCAGTCCTACATATTTGTTTAATATGCGCATTGAATGACATATCCCGATCAAAAATGACTCCAAGATTTCTCACAGTATTACTAGAGGTCAGGGTAATGCCATCCAGAGTAAGGATCTGGTTAGACACCATGTTTCTAAGATTTGTGGGGCCAAGTACAATAACTTCAGTTTTATCTGAGTTTAAAAGCAGGAAATTAGAGGTCATCCATGTCTTTATGTCTGTAAGACATTCCTGCAGTTTAGCTAATTGGTGTGTGTCCTCTGGCTTCATGGATAGATAAAGCTGGGTATCATCTGCGTAACAATGAAAATTTAAGCAATGCTGTCTTATAATACTGCCTAAGAGAAGCATGTATAAAGTGAATAAAATTGGTCCTAGCACAGAACCTTGTGGAACTCCATAATTAACCTTAGTCTGTGAAGAAGATTATTATGATATCAGGTTATAAGGTCAATGAGACAAAGTCGCAAGCAATGATGTTGGTGGGCAATAGGCTGCTAGATTTGGATAAAGTTGTTTTGTTTAATTGGCCCACCCAAGGATTTAAGTATTTAGGCATAATGGTTACACCAAAAACCTCACAGAAAACTATGGGAAATTGTTTTTGTCAATAAAATCTGACCTGGCCCGCTGGGAAATTCTACCCTTATCCCTACTCGGGAGAATAGAAACAGTTAGGATGAATCTCCTTCCTCGGTTGTTATATTTGTTCCAGGCCCTCCCTATTTGGATTCCATCCTCTACTTTTAAAAGGTTGGACAAAATGATTTCTTTATTCATTTGGCAAAGGAAAAAACCTCGAGTTCGGCTGAAACTATTACGTAGTCCAAAAAAAAAAAAAAAAAAAAAATGGGGGTCTTGGTTTGCCTAATTTGAAATTGTATTATTGGGCTGCACAGATGCGTGGGTTAGTAGAATGGGTACTGCAGGATGAGGAAACAAATTGGATAAAACTAGAAACCCATGCTTCCCAAATTGTTTCATTAGAGACCGTACCTTTTTTAGAACAAAAGAAATGGAGAGATTTGAAAATAAAAAATGAGTGGATTGTGTGTACACAACGAGTATGGACACAGGTGAGGAAGAAAATCAATGCACCTTTAACAACCTCACGGGCACTTAAAATCACTAAGATTGCTGATTTTTTACCTAATAAATTAGACTCTGGATTTAAGGGGTGGGCGGAAAGGGGTTTGATAACTATCCATCAGATGTTTGATGGAGGGATATTAAAATCTTTTAAACAGTTGCAGGACAAATTTGGTTTAGATTCTGATGGTTTTTTTTTTTATATTTACAATTATGAGACTATTTAGTGTCATGTGCAGAGTGGGACGCTTTGAAACAACTGCCTACACCAATTGAACAAATATTAATTTAGGTGGTTGAAGAAAAAAGTAAAGTTAAAATAATATCGAACATGTATAAATATTTACATTCTCACCTGTCTGATAACTCACTGGAAGTGAAGGGGAAGTGGGAGTTCTACATTTCAGATGCATTGAGAGCCACTCTGTTCTCAGAACTGTGGAATCTTTCAGGCGTCTGTTAATCTGGCTATTCATTTGGCTTCCCCAAATACAGCTGCACTTCAAGGTCGCTGTGATAAGATACCTCCTCAGAAGAACAACACTCTTATGCCTCGCTCCCTTGTCTTCCCCCCTCCCCTCAGCTTCTCCAGCCCTGACGTGAACTGTGGACTGTCCAGGACTTTCTCAGCCTGCGCAGGGCTGTTCCCTTCCCCCCCCCAGACTGTCGAACAAGGCCGTCGACGGCGCCGAAACTGGCTGCCTTCCGGAGTGTTCTGATAAACTGGTCCTTTCAAATCTCGGTTGTCGTCCTGTGTCCTTGTTTTGTCTCTGTGATTATTGTTTTTTTGTGCTGATGGAATTTTTTTTTTCCTCATTGCCGCTGTGTAATGCAGCGGCTATGAGGGGTTTTTTTTCTTCTCCTTTTCCCTCGCGTTTTGCTTCATATATATGTTTTATGTACCGGGCCGGCCTATGTGTTGTGTGTTATGTGTGTTGTTTGTTATGGGTCGGTGCTGGTTTGCTCAGCCCTGCTGTTGACCAAGGCAGGGATGTACATCTGGAGCTGGTCCCCGGGTGCCTAATGGCGACCTCTGCTCCTACTGGCAAATAGGATGGGTTAAATGCAGTAGCCACATTTCATTGTGCAGGAAAGTTCTTCTGTTCTGTGCATATGACAATAAAATTTTCTTGATCCTTGAGTTAGAGGCAAACAATTATTGAGGATGAAGAATGGGAAGAGGCGACCCTGACGTGCAGAGGACTTTACTGGGGAGCTCAACCTTGCAGATGAATTCAGATGAGTCTTGTCTTTGTCCCGTCCACCTCATTGTCCAAACATGTCCACTTAAACCTTTTTTTTTTTTTTTTTTTTTAACAACACCCCTATCGATGTCTTTAACGCGGTCTTCGTCCTCTCTCTCTGTCATTTTGGCCACGTTACAGATGCAGCTCAACACACCAAAACTTGCAGAAATTCAAAATGTCCAGGTAGTTTCAGTGACTTTAGAGTTACAGAGATTCTGATATTCTGAAAGTTCACTGTTGTAGAAAAAGTAACCAATGACATCGCGCATTTTAGTGTGCAGTTTCAGCACTGCGGTTCCGTGCATATGAGGAAAGATTTAACAAGCACGGCTGGCCCCACTGCACCCCCCCATTTTTGTCAAACGGATTTATGCTGATCTCAGAAATGGTCCTAAAACCCAGAAAAACTCAGACTCCACGGATCCACAGAAGATTCTCATCCCTGCAGCAGATTTATGTTTTGGGGTCAACGTCTCGCGATGTGTGTGAAAGCAGGCAGTTTGGTCGGGGTTCAGATGGACGTTTGGTGACGTCTGCCCTGGGTAGACGGCGATGAGGCTTACTTACTGGACGTGTCTGGTGTCGGGCAGATCTCGGTGGAAGCCCAGTCTGGATGATATGAGCACGTTGAAGGCGTGTCTGTGATAACCTGTGTCCCTGACCGCCTGGTCTGCCTCATTATAAATCATACCTGTCAACAGACGGACAGCGTCAGGTCTCAGTTGGACAAACTTACAGTCCTTGTTGTGAGACAACTCCACTTACCCATCTCTGGTGAGAGCTCTGCCCCCTTGTGGCCTGGCTGAGACTGTAGCCCCACCCGCTGCTCAGGGGTGCCTTTGGTGATTGGCAGGCTGTGCAGAGACTGGGGCATCCTGCCATGGCCAGGCTCCGCCCCCAGGGAGAAGTAGAGGAAGAGGAGGAAGGACCAGGTTGCCGAGGTGACAAGGCAACCATAGCAGAAGTACCGCAGCGTGATACTGGCCATGGTGGCTGAGTTAGCATCGCTTTACATTACACTGAGAGAGAGAGAGAGAGAGGTCTGTGGTGTCGACAACATCCTAAATGAAATGATCAAATCCACAGATCCCAAATTCCAACTGGCCACATTAAAGCTCTTTAACGTTGTCCTGAGCTCTTCCCCAATATTTGGACCCAAGAACTGATAAACTTGAACCTAATAATGACTGTGGAGTCTGTGTCAACAGCTTCTTCTGCCTGATCATCAACCACAGACTCCTACACTTCCTGACTGAAAACACGCCCTGAACAATCTCAAGCACATTTTCCGATCTATTTACCCACCAAAAAAATCTCCAAAATCTTTCATTTTTTTATTGGGTCAGGTCAGTTTTTCCACCACAGTCTTTTCACACAACTTGTATTGTGCTACCAACCTTTAATCCAAAAAACAAACATTGTGGCTCAGAAAAGAACACAGTAAAGGAAATGAAAATTGAAAGAACTCAAAGATAATAATGATTCTTGGTATCAATTCAAACGGAACAAAAGGAGTATTTATGGCACAAACCTGTTCAATCCTCACTCACTCCTGAGTTTTCTTAGTTTTGTCAGGAGTTTTGGACCTGTTGATGATCTCTGTTTTCAAATTCTTGTTGGCATCGTTTAACCTTTGTGCAGCTTCGTTCCTGCAGCGGTCGCTTCATCACAATTTTCAAACTGTTGAAAAATTTGAACGAAGGGTAACGGTCCATATTTTGTTTTGCTGTCGTTCTTGACGGTTTCTTATTGTTTGCTTAGTTTTTGTAACGTTAGCCTTTCGTTTGACTTCGTTCAACTAGCTGAATGTTTTCACACAGTACAAAAGCCGGTTTTCGAGCGCTTTTGTGGAGGAGCTGCGTGTGATGTGGCGAGAGCTGCCAATCATGTCGTGGTGCTGGCCAGCCAGGAAGAATTTGTCAGCCTCTTCACCAGCGCACGGCAGCCCGTGATAGTGGTGTTGGCCAGCGCTGTGTACATGAGGAGAGAGTTACTGCACAAAAAGTCAGCCTGGAGCTGCAGCATTTTGTCCATGAGCTCTGAGGGCTTGCTGTCGTCCAGCCTCTGCAGACAGACAAGCCTGATGCCTCTTTCAGGGTCTGGAGCGTGACTGAGAGCAAGACAGGGGGGGAGGGGGGGGGGGGGCGGAGGAGGAGGAGTGGACAGCTAGAGTGTGCCAAGGAAAGGAAAGTGAAACGTATTCAGAAAGTTTTTCATTTAACCCTTTAGCATCATCACATTTTCAGTAGAATGTTGGAGATACTTCCCCTCGAACTGCCACCTTATCGCGGTGGGGGAGTTTGTGTACCCGGAAGATCCTAGAAGCTACGTTGTCGGGAGCTTTGTGCCCCTGGTAGGGCCTCTCATGGCAAACAGGTCCTAGGGGACAGGTCAGACGAAGGGCAGTTCAGAAGCTCCCATGACCAGTATAATATCAAGGACCGAGACGTCGCCCAGTACGGCAGAGCCGGGGCCCCACCCTGGAGCCAGGTCTGGGGTTGGGGCTCGCGGGTGCCTGGTGGTTCAGGCCTCAGGCCACGGGGCCCGGCTGGGCCTGGCTGGGCCCAGCCCGAAAGAGTGACGTGGGCCCGCCCTCCTGTGGGTTCAGCAGCTGCAGAGGGGGCCATGGGGGTCGGGTGCAAAGAGGATTGGGTGGCGGTCGAGGGCGGGTGGCCTGGCGGCCCAGTCCGCGCTCACAGCCTCTGGCTGTCGGGACGTGGAATGTCACCTCACGAGCCTGAGCTTGTGAGGGAGGTTGAGAGGTACCAACTAGAGATAGTCGGGCTCACCTCCACGCACAGCTTGAGCTCTGGTACCCAACTCCTGGAGAGCGGCTAGGCACTCCACTTTTCTGGCATTGCCCACAGGGAGAGGCGGTGGGCGGGGGTAGCACTGCTCACTGCTCCCCAGCTCAGTCGCCATGTGTTGGAGTTCACCTCGGTGAACCAGTCTGTTTCAAGTCCTCAATCATAGTTCCAGTCCCCAAGAAACCACGCGTCACTGGACTTAATGACTACAGGCCTGTGGCTCTCACGTCTGTAGTCATGAAGACCTTCGAATGCTTGGTTTTATCCCACCTGAAGTCCATCACCGACCCCCTCCTGGACCCCCTGCAGTTTGCCTACAGAGCCAATAGGTCTGTAGATGATGCCATAAACCTGGCCCTGCATTCCATCCTGCAGCACCTGGACTCCCCAGGAACCTACGCTAGGATCCTGTTTATGGACTTCAGCTCTGCATTCAACACCATCCTTCCAGCTTTGCTCCAGGACAGGTTTTCTCTGCTCCACGTGCCCAAATCCACCTGCAGGTGGATCACAGACTTCCTGACGGACCGGAGTCAGCATGTGAGGCTGGAAAAAAATGTCTCGAACACTCGGGCTCTCAGCACAGGATCTCCACAGGGCTGTGCCCTTTCCCCTCTGCTCTTCTCCCTCTACACTAACTGCTGCACCTCCAGCCACGACTCTGTAAAGCTCATCAAGTTTGCGGACGACACCACCCTCATCGGACTCATTTCGGATGGGGATGAGTCTGCCTACAGGAGGGAGGTGGAGCGGCTGGTGACCTGGTGCAGCAGCAACAACTTGGAGCTCAATGCCCAGAAAACAGTGGAGATGATCGTGGACTTCAGGAAAGCCACAGCCCCCCCGCCCTCCCTCGCCCTCACCAACAGCCCCATCACCACTGTGGTCTGTCACCGCTTCCTCGGCACCACCATCACCCAGGACCTCAAGTGGGAGTCAACCATCAGCTCCCTCATCAAGAAGGCCCAGCAGAGGATGTACTTCCTGCGGCAGCTGAAGGCCAAGCTGCCTGTCCAGCTGATGATGCAGTTCTACACGGCCATCATCAAGTCCATCCTCTGCTCCTCCATCACGGTGTGGTACGCCGGGGCCACAGCCAGGGACAGACACAGACTGCAGCGCATTGTGGCCTCTGCTGAGAAGGTGATTGGTTGTAGCCTTCCATCTCTCCACGACCTGCACGTCTCCAGGACTCTGGGCCGAGCAGGTCGGATCACAGCTGACCCTTTTCACCCTGCACACGGTCTATTCAAACCACTCCCCTCGGGCAGGAGGCTACGGTCCATCCGGATCAGAACCTCCCGCCATAAGAACAGTTTCTTCCCCTCTGCCGTTAGACTCATGAACACCTCATAACTCAGTCACCTCAAGCTTAACTCTGTCACTTTATCATTTTATCACGGGTCACTTTAGACAATGTACTTAAGTGCACTCCTCCCACTGCACTGTTTTTTCTGTTTTTCTGTTGCACACAGCCTTTCATATTTCTTTTTTTTTATCTTATATTTTATCTTATTTTGACAAATATGTTATTTTTTATCTTAGCATTTTATCTCTTCTTAATGTTGCACCATTGTACCGAAGCAAATTCCTAGTCTGTGAATCCTGTTCACTGGCAATGGCAATAAACGTCTTCTGATTCTGAGAGGATCGCGTCCCTATGCCTTCGAGTTGGGGACAGGTCTCTCACTGTTGTCTCGGCCTACGGGCTGAGCGGCAGTGCAGACTACCCAACTTTCTTGGAGTCCCTGGGAGAGGTACTAGATAGTGCTCTGACATCCACATGGGTGGCGACAGTGAGACCTGAAGGGGGTGATTGGGAAGCACGGCCTCCCCGATCTGAACCCAAGTGGTGTTCAGTTGTTGGACTTCTGTGCTAGCCACAGTTTGTCCATCACAAACACCATGTTCGAGCACAAGGGTGTCCATAAGTGCACGTGGCACCAGGACACCCTGAGCCAGAGGTCGATGATCGACTTTGTAGTCGTATCATCTGACCTTCGGCCATGTGTCTCGGACACTCTGGTGAAGAGAGGGGCTGAGCTGTCGACTGATCACCACCTGGTGGTGAGTTGGATCCGCTGGGAGGGGAGAAAGCCGTCAGACCTGGCAGGCCCACACATATCATGAGGGTCTGCTGGGAACGACTGGCGGAACCCTCTGCCAGCGAGGTCTTCAACTCCGACCTCCAGGAGAGCTTCTCCCAGATCCCGGGGGAGGTTGGAGACATGGAGTCCGAGTGGACCATGTTCTCCTCCTCCATTGTTGATGCGGCCGCTCGCAGGTGAGGTCGCAGGGTCTCTGGTGCTTGTCGCGGTGGCAATCCCCGAACCTGGTGGTGGACGCCGGAAGTAAGAGATGCCGTCAAGCTAAAGAAGCAGTCCTACGGTGCCTCTGGACTGGCAGACCGGCGTGGTGGTCCCTCTGTTTAAGAAGGGGGACTGGAGAGTGTGTTCCAACTACAGGGGGATCACACTCCTCAGCGTCCCCAGGAAGGTCTATCCAGAGTACTGGAAAGGAGAATTCAAGCGATAGTCGACCCTCAGATTCAGGAGGAGCAGTGTGGTTTTTGTCCTGGTCGCAGCACACTGGACCAGCTCTACATCCTCCATCGGGTGCTTGAGGGTTCATGGGAGTTCGCCCAACCAGTCCACATGTGTTTTGTGGATCTGGAGAAGGCGTTCAACCATGTCCCTCGAGGCACCCTGTGGGGGGTGCTCTGGGAGTACGGGGTCCTTTGTTAAGGGCTATCCGGTCCCTGTACGACCGCAGCAGGAGCTTGGTTCGCAGTGCCGGTAGTAAGTCAAACCTGTTTCCAGCGCATGTCGGCCTCCGCCAGGGCTGCCCTTTGTCACCGGTTCTGTTCATTAATTTTACGGAAAGAAATTCTCGGCGCAGTCAGGGTGTAGAGGGGGTCCAGTTTGGGAACCACAGAATCTCGTTTCTGATGTTTGCGGACGATGTGGTTCTGTTGGCTTCGTCAAATCAGGACCTTCAGCGTGCACTGGAGCAGTTTGCAGCCGAGTGTGAAGTGTCCGGGATGAAGATCAGCACCTCCAAATCCAAGGCCATGGTTCTCAACTGGAAAAAGGTGCTTTGCCCTCTTCAGGTTGGTGGAGTGTCCTTGCCTCAAGTGGTGGAGTTTAAGTATCTCAGGGTCTTGTTCACGAGAGAGGGATGGATGAAGCGTGACAACAGACAGATTGGTGCAGCATCAGAAGTGATGCAGTTGTGTATCGGACCGTCGTGGTGAAGAGAGAGCTGAGCAGGGGGGCAAAGCTCTCGATTTACCGATTGATCTACGTTCCGATCCTCACCTATGGTCACAAGATTTGGCTCATGACCGAAAGAACAAGATCGTGAGTACAAGCGGCCTAGATGAGTTTCCTCCGCAGGGTGGCTGAGTGCTCCCTTAGAGATAGGGTGAGGAGCTCGGTCACTCAGGAGGAGCTCGGAGTCGAGCAGCTGCTCCTCCATGTCGAAAGGAGCCAGTTGAGGTGGCTCGGGCATCTTTTTCGGATGCCCCCTGGATGCCTCGCTGGAGAAGTGTTCTGGGCACGTCCCATCAGGAGGAGGCCCCAGGGAAGACCCAGGACAAGCTGGAGGGACTACATCTCGCAGCTGGCTTGGGAACGCCTTGGGGTTCCCCCGGAGGAGGTGTGTGTGGATCGGGAGGTCTGGGCGGCTTTGCTTGAGCTGCTGCCCCTGCGACCCGACTCCGGATAAAGCGGAAGAAAATGGATGGATGGATATTCGGATCAGATGTAATTTCCTAATTTAAGGCCTGCAGAAGAAAATGGATGGAGGAATGGATGTTGGAGATATCACAGCGATTAGAGTTTTGGTATTTGAGAGATTTGAGAAATATTTGGCATGTTTGCAGTGTGTATAATTTTGGTGGTGTATTTAGCGTCTGTGGTGAGTAGGGGTGGTGGCCAAGTGGTTAATGCACTTGGTTTCAGTTCAGAAGGTTCCGGGTTCCTGCCACATTTCTCCATGTAATGTGGAGTTGCATCAGGAAGGGCATCCGGCATAAAACCTGTGCCAATTCAACATGCAGATCCACCTTGTATTTGCTGTGGCGACCCCGAGTGCAAAAACAAGGGAGCAGCTGAAGGGACTTACTATTTAGCGTCTGTGGTGTGGTGGTGTTTTTTTTTTGTTTTTTTTGTAAAAATGAGGCGTCTTATGAATGTTGAATAAGCACTTCAGTTTTTTTGTGTGTGTTTTAATTGGAGCAAGACTGAGCGCAGTGTGTCGTCAGACAGTGAGGATTCTGACGATGAAGAAGATGATCTCTCTTTTCTTCTGGATGAGGAACTAGAGCAGGTGGATCCACCCTCCACGGTGGGTCGGATCACGTGTTTCTGTTTGCAGCTGAGCTCCATCCCAGCACCGAGTCCTGGACCTCAGAGATGCAGACACACACTGCTCCAGCTGTGGCTCCAGGCGCGTTTCATTTAAAGCGTCGAGATCAACATTAGCTTTGGCTTCATTTCGTTCCTCTTTTGTCCCTTTTGCACTCTTGATTCACAGGCTATTTGGTAATAAAGCTCGTTCCTCCACCTTTTCTCAACGAACTGTGACTTTTTTTTAACTTTTTTCCCTTTGTTCAGGAAATCGTTGCGTGATGTGCGACAGGGCCATAATTTAGTTGATAAACCTCAGCAGAACACTAACGTCACATATTTTTTTCATTCATTCCCCTCAGACAAATTTTTGTCTGTTGCTCAAACTCAATCTTTGACAGGGCCTTGAAAGTGAATCTAACCAAGACAAAAATGATGATATTCCAAAAAAGGACTCAACCTCCAGTCACACAAATATCATTTCTTCCTGGATCAGACGGTCCTAGAAAACACAAAAAAGTAACCAACCTCAGAATAAACATCAGCACCACAGACAACTTCAACAAAGCTGTAAATGACCTGAGAGACGAGACAAGAAGGGCTTTTTATGACATCAAAAAGAACATCAAACTAGACGTCCCAATTCAAATCTGGCTCCAAATATTGGACTCCGTCATAGAACCCATGTCTCTTTATGGTTGTGAGGTCTGAACCCGCTCGCCAACCAAGACTTAGCAAAATGGGACAAACACCAAACTGAGACTCTGCATGCAGAATTCTATAAATCCATCCTCCACGTCCAACAGAAAACACAGAACAACACACACAGAGCAGGATTAGGACGATACCCACTAAATATTAAAGTTCAAAAGAGAGCCATTAAATTTGATGAGCACCTTAAAAACAGTGACCCCAGTATGCTGGATAACAAAGTCCTGATCCACAGAGAGACTGTAGAGAGACGCCCCCTCAGCCCTCTGGTTCTGGAACTCTCTACACAAACACAAACCCTGTTAGACTAAACCAAATTATAAGAAAATTAAAAGAAAACTATGTGACGCATTGGAAAAAAAAAACAACCAAAACCCCGTTTGTCCCTAAACAGACAGAACTCAGTGGCAGAATACCTGAGCACTGTGACCAACCCAAAGCTCAGGAAATCCTTGACCACGTACAGACTCGGTGAGCACAGCCTGGCCATGGAGAAAGGCCGCCACAGACAGACCTGGCTCCCCAGAGAAGACAGACTGTTACAGACCCACTGCTCACAACACCAGGTGGAGAGCGAGCTGCACTTCCTGACCACCTGCCCGCTGCACCAAAGAGACACGAACAGAGACACAGATCACAAACACCCAAACAGACTCTGAGAGCAACATCGACAAACTTCACTATCTGTTGGCTGAAGGACAACAAACACAGCAGCAAGGTTTGAGACACGAAAAGAAGGAACAACGGACACAAACCACCGTAAACCCAAAACAGGACATTAAACTGATACGTCACTTTATCTACGTATCATATAACACAGTTTATAGGACAGAATATTTTTACACAGAAAACACAATTTTTACTGTTATTTCAATCTCACATCTCATGTTTACACATTTATTTACTGTAGAATATTAACTGTATGTACATCTACTTCATTTGTATTTTTTGTTCTACGTAACACTTGCTTTGACAATGTAAACGTGTGTTTCCCATGTCAATAAAACTCCACTGAAATTGAAAATTGAGAGACAGGAGAGAGAGAGAGAGAGAGAGAGAGAGAGACAGGGAGTACAGGGAAAGAGAGTGTGAGAATCCCACATTATGACTTTAAATGAGTGTTTTGTCCTCACATTTCCTCTCAGATGCTGTGATGAAGACGGGTTCTGGTTTTCTGGTTAAATCTTAGCGTCTTCATGCAGTCTGTCCTTCTGCGGTAGGTTGTTTTATTTCCTCTTCCAGCAGCAGAACCAGGAATATCTAAACCAAATAACAATAATAATTTAAAAAAGAATGCCCAGAGTGAGCCGAGACCACGGTTGTGTGCCTCTCAGACACAGAAACAGACCCTGAAGCTCTGACAGTCCTGGACTCAAACACTAAAATGGACTACGTGGTCTTTGACCGGATTACAGGAAGTGGTTTGGGTGCTTTATGAGCCAGTCTTGGTGCTAAACTGGACGTCTGTTACTCATTGATCTGGACACTCAGCAGGTTCACAAACACAAAGAACCAGCGCAGTCATGGGTCCACGTCAATGACTGAGACCACTTACAAACCTTCTCAAAAGTGGGCCAGACCCAAACGTCTGTCTCAAAGACCTCCGAGATCTCATTTGTGTTTCAGTATCAGCCCAAAGGAACTGGACTGAAACAGGAACTCGAACTCCCCTCAACCACTCTGTTACCCCCTGACTGAAGGGTCAAAGGTCACAGCAGAATAAGAACTGTCAGCGCAAAGTGCTGATGCAGCATCCACAACCACAGGGACACAGTTACCAACATCTTACTTTACAGTCAGAGAGGAAAAAAAAAAAAAAAACAAAAAACAGTTTATGGAGTCATGAGGGCAAAGGTTAGAACTGTTTGATGATGCTGATATCTGCAGGAGAATGAAGGTTCAAGTCTGTAGGGTCCTGGTGCTTCATGCTTGGTGGTCAGATGGACTTGAACCAGTGACCTAAAGACACAATTGGATGTCTTTGGTCCCAGGTCTCTGTGGAGGATCTTTTGTTCCTGCTGGACTGACTTTGTGTCCAATGAACGGTTACTTGAGGCGGGCTTACAATGTGCGATTTTTGGCCCTTTTTCAGCTGATTTTTCACTCGTGCGAAAAATTTTTGGATCGCGCCGAGTTTCAGCTTAATCGTGTGTCCTGCATCGTGCAGTCTACATGGAGTAACGAGCTGCGTTTAACATCTCACGACCACCTCACGATCAGGAATCGTATGGTCCGATGAAAATCAAACCTGTTTGATATTTTGGTCTGCCGTCGTGGCTCGTGAGGGTTCTGCGCTGTTGAAGCAGCGCTACAAGCGTGTACGCGCTGATTACCTCGCGCACTGTGCGTGAGCAAACACCGGAGACAGCAAACAGTGATCTCATGTAAAGTCTTGTCTTTTTTTTGCGTTCCCTCGCAATAACCTAATATCATATTAAAGTTCATGCCTATCAGCGCACACAGTGAGTGGAATCAGGCGGTGGGAGACAGAACGTATATGCGCACGCGCACACACACACACACACACAGCAGACAACAACAGGATTTACGACAGATGAGAGTTGCTGCACTTTGCACAGCTGTATGACTCCGTATGAAATATAGTTTATTTATACAACAGTGTAAGTAGCAACACCTGTTATGAATGTTTGTTTTCTTTTTTACCGTCCTCTCATGGATCATGTTGCTGTCAGCTGTGTGTGCGCATGCGCGCATATACGTTCAGTCTCCCCCACCTGATTTCACTCACTGTGCGTGCTGATAGGCATGAAATAAAATTTTTTTAAAGAAAAAAAAAAAGCTTCCGACATGTGGTGTTTGAACGTACAATGTGAGCAGTCAGATCGCATCAGAGCATCGGGCCGTACAGTGTGAGAACATGAATCGTGCGCTCTGAACTTTTAAACCCTGCAGTTTTGTTGCACAGTTTGAGCTGGAGCCAAGTACAAGGATTGAAAATATCGTACAGTGTAAACTGAAAAACGAAACACTCGAAGCGAAACACTCAGTGCGAGTCTGAGCAAAACACAGACGTAAGAGTGGACAGAGAATGTTGTCAGTGTGGCCGTGGATGGAGCTGTAGCTGTGTGAGGGGCTCCCCTCACACCGGACAGAGAGAGACAGCAGCCGGCCGCTGGGCGAATAGTCCCTCCACATGTTGAGCGGACCGTGTGTTTAGGCATGAGCCAGTATGAGATTTGGACGCTATGATAACTGTGGGCAAAAATGCTGCGGTTTCACGGTATTATGTATAGCTTTAAAATGTGCTTTAACAACATTATGGCTATTTGCATATGAAGCACGCGTGATTCAGGCGCACTAAAGAACCATTAAAGCAAGAACAAACAGACTGAAAAACAGTTCCTACACAACTGCTGTTAGAGTTTTGAATGGAACCAAACAGCCAGGTCACATGACACCCTGGGAATGAGGAAAATATATGTTTCTGTGCAATATCCACTGCCACTGAAATACCCACAGTTTTGTATGTATTTTTCTCTTTTTTTATATGCAATCTCTTTTTTGTTACTATGTTCTTATATATTTTTTATTTTTTAATTTGCACTCTGGACACACCTCTTTCATTTGGTTAAATTTTATGTTTATTTTTAGTTTTTTTACTCCAGACCTTTTAAGTCTGTGTGTGGTTTACTCATTTTTATATTTGCACTGAAAGGCTGCACCTTACCTTTCGTTGTACTGGTTACAATGACAATAAAGAAGCTATATCTGTAAAAAACATATTTGAATGCACATGTGCCCAAATGTTTCTGCACTGGTTTTCATTCAGAACAATTACACAAATAAACTATTTACCCACCAAGCAGCCACCCACCACGCACGGTGCCAGCCTCCAGCCTGATGCGCATTCATGCATCACATAGGGTTTGAACACTGACGGAATGAAAATGTTTCCTATTAACAAAAACAAATTAATCATGTGATGCGCCTTTATATCAACATGTGTGCAGTCAATAGATCTGATCACATTCGAGAAACCGGTTCTCGCTGTAAATCGTGCTTTAATGTTGGAATTGATGTACCTGGGTGACATGATTGTGTTCCACACAGCTGGCTCGGCTCAAGGTTGACTGGCACACTCCTGCCGATCAGCCAGCTCCCGCTGGAATACCCATTTCTAGGAAGCCCAGCATGGTCAGCACCTGTGTGGGCACAAACAGCCCCTGGCTCCTCACCGTATTGCGCTCTGGGCAGGCCGCAGTTCTGTGCGTGACTCCAGTAACAGTGGCCTTGGTAAACAAAATCGGCTTATGAGCCAATTATTGTCATTTGGAAGTAAAACACGCTCATGTCAGATTGCACCATTTACAAGGTCCTCTAACAACATTAAGGCAGCCACTATTAATGCCATTTTACGCATCACTTTGTTCATGTTTTTATATCCACCCATATAATTGCAAACATGTGGGTGTGTAAAGTATTCATCAGTATGTTTTTGATGTGCACATCACTCTGATGACTTCATGTTTTCACTCTATTAACAGTTCCCAGCATCACCTCTACGTGTCGGCAGAGGAACAATAGCTGTATAAACGTGTGTACACCAGCTAGGATTTTTGCCTGATGCATTTCCACGGTCATGTCACTTTATAAACATCTCAATGTTAGCATGGAGACAGACATTTTTGTGTGTATGCACGCTTTGTACATTGGGATGGGTATCGAAAACCGGTTCCTGTTAAGAATCGATAAGAAATTATTTGATCCACCGACGTCAATAGCCTTTTTGCTTAACAATTCCCTTATCAGTTCTTCAGTTCACATTACGCCAGCGCTAGCTGGTGGTCAGAAATAGCTCTGACCACTCAACATGATGAAAACAAGTTTGTTTTTGTGTCTCACTCTATGCTGATGAAATGAGATTAGCTGCATAATCAATGGGTCTGAGTCCAATGATTTACCCAGACTGACAACAAATATGTATACTTTTATGCATTTTTTTAATTGAATTTTTGTGGTTTGTTGAGGTATTTAGTGAATGAAGAAATGCGCTGTGACCTCAAAACTGTCAACGCGGGGTGTGGTGTGGCACAGAAGGTGGTAGGACAAATCAAATCAATTTTATTTATATAGCGCCAAATCACAACAAACAGTTGCCCCAAGGCGCTTTATATTGTAAGGCAAAGCCATACAATAATTACGGAAAAAACCCCAACGGTCAAAACGACCCCCCTGTGAGCAAGCACTTGGCAACAGTGGGAAGGAAAAACTCCCTTTTAACAGGAAGAAACCTCCAGCAGAACCAGGCTCAGGGAGGGGCAGTCTTCTGCTGGGACTGGTTGGGGCTGAGGGAGAGAACCAGGAAAAAGACATGCTGTGGAGGGGAGCAGAGATCGATCACTAATGATTAAATGCAGAGTGGTGCATACAGAGCAAAAAGAGAAAGAAACACTCAATGCATTATGGGAACCCCCCAGCAGTCTAAGTCTATAGCAGCATAACTAAGGGATGGTTCAGGGTCACCTGATCCAGCCCTAACTATAAGCTTTAGCAAAAAGGAAAGTTTTAAGCCTAATCTTAAAAGTAGAGAGGGTGTCTGTCTCCCTGATCTGAATTGGGAGCTGGTTCCACAGGAGAGGAGCCTGAAAGCTGAAGGCTCTGCCTCCCATTCTACTCTTACAAATCCTAGGAACTACAAGTAAGCCTGCAGTCTGAGAGTGAAGCGCTCTATTGGGGTGATATGGTACTATGAGGTCCCTAAGATAAGAAAGGACCTGACTATTCAAAACCTTATAAGTAAGAAGAATAATTTTAAATTCTATTCTAGAATTAACAGGAAGCCAATGAAGAGAGGCCAATATGGGTGAGATATGCTCTCTCCTTCTAGTCCCCGTCAGCAGCATTTTGAATTAACTGAAGGCTTTTCAGGGAACTTTTAGGACAACCTGATAATAATGAATTACAATAGTCCAGCCTAGAGGAAATAAATGCATGAATTAGTTTTTCAGCATCACTCTGAGACAAGACCTTTCTAATTTTAGAGATATTGCGTAAATGCAAAAAAGCAGTCCTACATATTTGTTTAATATGCGCTTTGAAAGACATATCTTGATCAAAAATGACTCCAAGATTTCTCACAGTATTACTAGAGGTCAGGGTAATGCCATCCAGAGTAAGGATCTGGTTAGACACCATGTTTCTAAGATTTGTGGGGCCAAGTACAATAACTTCAGTTTTATCTGAGTTTAAAAGCAGGAAATTAGAGGTCATCCATGTCCTTACGTCTGTAAGACAATCCTGCAGTTTAGCTAATTGGTGTGTGTTCTCTGGCTTCATGGATAGATAAAGCTGGGTATCATCTGCGTAACAATGAAAATTTAAGCAATGCCGTCTAATAATACTGCCTAAGGGAAGCATGTATAAAGTGAATAAAATTGGTCCTAGCACAGAACCTTGTGGAACTCCATAATTAACCTCAGTCTGTGAAGAAGATTCCCCATTTACATGAACAAATTGTAATCTATTAGATAAATATGATTCAAACCACCGCAGCGCAGTGCCTTTAATACCTATGGCATGCTCTAATCTCTGTAATAAAATTTTATGGTCAACAGTATCAAAAGCAGCACTGAGGTCTAACAGAACAAGCACAGAGATGAGTCCCACTGTCTGAGGCCATAAGAAGATCATTTGTAACCTTCACTAATGCTGTTTCTGTACTATGATGAATTCTAAAACCTGACTGAAACTCTTCAAATAGACCATTCCTCTGCAGATGATCAGTTAGCTGTTTAACAACTACCCTTTCAAGAATTTTGAGAGAAAAGGAAGGTTGGAGATTGGCCTATAATTAGCTAAGATAGCTGGGTCAAGTGATGGCTTTTTAAGTAATGGTTTAATTACTGCCACCTTAAAAGCCTGTGGTACATAGCCAACTAATAAAGATAGATTGATCATATTTAAGATCGAAGCATTAAATAATGGTAGGGCTTCCTTGAGCAGCCTGGTAGGAATGGGGTTTAATAGACATGTTGATGGTTTGGATGAAGTAACTAATGAAAATAACTCAGACAGAACAATCTGAGAGAAAGAGTCTAACCAAATACCGGCATCACTGAAAGCAGCCAAAGATAACGATACGTCTTTGGGATGGTTATGAGTCATTTTTTCTCTAATAGTTAAAATTTTATTAGCAAAGAAAGTCATGAAGTCATTACTAGATAAAGTTAAAGGAATACTTGGCTCAATAGAGCTCTGACTCTTTGTCAGCCTGGCTACAGTGCTGAAAAGAAACCTGGGGTTGTTCTTATTTTCTTCAATTAGTGATGAGTAGTAAGATGTCCTAGCTTTACGGAGGGCTTTTTTATAGAGCAACAGACTCTTTTTCCAGGCTAAGTGAAGATCTTCTAAATTAGTGAGACGCCATTTCCTCTCCAACTTACGGGTTATCTGCTTTAAGCTGCGAGTTTGTGAGTTATACCACGGAAGTCAGGCACTTCTGATTTAAAGCTCTCTTTTTCAGAGGAGCTACAGCATCCAAAGTTGTCTTCAATGAGGATGTAAAACTATTGACGAGATACTCATCTCACTTACAGAGTTTAGGTAGCTACTCTGCACTGTTTGGTATATGGCATTAGAGAACATAAAGAAGGAACATATCCTTAAACCTAGTTACAGCGCTTTCTGAAAGACTTCTAGTGTAAGAAACTTACAAACTTGAGTGGAAATAGCTGCCAGGAGCTCTTGCTTGCTCTACTGGTGTTGGCTCTCACTGCGGTATTGTATCACTTCCTGTTCCGGAGCACAGCGGTGTTTTTCTGATCTGTTAGCTGTTTAATCTGCGCAGTTAGATTGATCTAGTTATCTAGATTACGATTTGTTTCCCATTGTAATCTTTACGTGCCTTAACTAAAGCACTCATTCTGCTGAATCACCTCTAATTATTTACACATTATTCACTTTGCGTGTTTTTAGGAATCCGCTAGCTTAGCGTAGCTACTAGCTCTTAGCCGATTTAGCATGGCGGCTTCTCCTGTCTCTCCCGCACTTTTCTGCTCTGGGTGTGAAATGTTTAGTTATTCCTCGGCCTCCTTTAGCAGTAATGGTACTTGTAATAAGTGTAGCTTATTCGTAGCTTTGGAGGCCAGGCTGGGCGAATGGAGACTCGCTCCGCACCGTGGAAAATTCTACAGCTAGCCAGGCCCCTGTAGTCGGTGCGGACCAAGGTAGCTTAGCCGCCGTTTGTTCCCCTCTGGCAGATCCCGAGCAGCCGGGAAAGCAGGCTGACTGGGTGACTGTGAGGAGGAAGCGTAGCCCTAAACAGAAGCCCCGTGTACACCGCCAACCCGTTCACATTTCTAACCGTTTTTCCCCACTCGACGACACACCCGCCGAGGATCAAACTCTGGTTATTGGCGACTCTGTTTTGAGAAATGTGAAGTTAGCGACACCAGCAACCATAGTCAATTGTCTTCCGGGGGCCAGAGCAGGCGACATTGAAGGAAATTTGAAACTGCTGGTTAAGGCTAAGCGTAAATTTGGTAAGATTGTAATTCACGTCGGCAGTAATGACACCCGGTTACGCCAATCGGAGGTCACTAAAATTAACATTAAATCGGTGTGTAACTTTGCAAAAACAATGTCGGACTCTGTAGTTTTCTCTGGGCCCCTCCCCAATCAGACCGGGAGTGACATGTTTAGCCGCATGTTCTCCTTGAATTGCTGGCTGTCTGAGTGGTGTCCAAAAAATGAGGTGGGCTTCATAGATAATTGGCAAAGCTTCTGGGGAAACCTGGTCTTGTTAGGAGAGACGGCATCCATCCCACTTTGGATGGAGCAGCTCTCATTTCTAGAAATCTGGCTAATTTTCTTAAATCCTCCAAACCGTGACTATCCAGGGTTGGACCAGGAAGCAGAGTTGTAGTCTTACACACCTCTCTGCAGCTTCTCCTCCCCCTGCCATCCCCTCATTACCCCATCCCCGTAGAGACGGGTGCCTGCTCCCAGACTACCAATAACCAGCAAAAATCTATTTAAGCATAAAAATTCAAAAAGAAAAAATAATATAGCACCTTCTACTGCACCACAGACTAAAACAGTTAAATGTGGTCTATTAAACATTAGGTCTCTCTCTTCTAAGTCCCTGTTGGTAAATGATATAATAATTGATCAACATATTGATTTATTCTGCCTAACAGAAACCTGGTTACAGCAGGATGAATATGTTAGTTTAAATGAGTCAACACCCCCGAGTCACACTAACTGTCAGAATGCTCGTAGCACGGGCCGGGGCGGTGGATTAGCAGCAATCTTCCATTCCAGCTTATTAATTAATCAAAAACCCAGACAGAGCTTTAATTCATTTGAAAGCTTGTCTCTTAGTCTTGTCCATCCAAATTGGAAGTCCCAAAAACCAGTTTTATTTGTTATTATCTATCGTCCACCTGGTCGTTACTGTGAGTTTCTCTGTGAATTTTCAGACCTTTTGTCTGACTTAGTGCTTAGCTCAGATAAGATAATTATAGTGGGCGATTTTAACATCCACACAGATGCTGAGAATGACAGCCTCAACACTGCATTTAATCTATTATTAGACTCTATTGGCTTTGCTCAAAAGTAAATGAGTCCACCCACCACTTTAATCATATCTTAGATCTTGTTCTGACTTATGGTATGGAAATAGAAGACTTAACAGTATTCCCTGAAAACTCCCTTCTGTCTGATCATTTTTTAATAACATTTACATTTACTCTGATGGACTACCCAGCAGTGGGGAATAAGTTTCATTACACTAGAAGTCTTTCAGAAAGCACTGTAACTAGGTTTAAGGATATGATTCCTTCTTTATGTTCTCTAATGCCATATAACAACACAGTGCAGAGTAGCTACCTAAACTCTGTAAGGGAGATAGAGTATCTCGTCAATAGTTTTACATCCTCATTGAAGACAACTTTGGATGCTGTAGCTCCTCTGAAAAAGAGAGCTTTAAATCAGAAGTGTCTGACTCCATGGTATAACTCTCAAACTCGTAGCTTAAAGCAGATAACCCGTAAGTTGGAGAGGAAATGGCGTCTCACTAATTTAGAAGATCTTCACTTAGCCTGGAAAAAGAGTCTGTTGCTCTATAAAAAAGCCCTCCGTAAAGCTAGGACATCTTTCTACTCATCACTAATTGAAGAAAATAAGAACAACCCCAGGTTTCTTTTCAGCACTGTAGCCAGGCTGACAAAGAGTCAGAGCTCTATTGAGCTGAGTATTCCATTATCTTTAACTAGTAATGAGTTCATGACTTTCTTTGCTAACAAAATTTTAACTATTAGAGAAAAAATTACTCATAACCATCCCAAAGACGTATCGTTATCTTTGGCTGCTTTCAGTGATGCTTTCAGTGATTTGGTTAGACTCTTTCTCTCCGATTGTTCTGTCTGAGTTATTTTCATTAGTTACTTCATCCAAACCATCAACATGTTTATTAGACCCCATTCCTACCAGGCTGCTCAAGGAAGCCCTACCATTATTTAATGCTTCGATCTTAAATATGATCAATCTATCTTTGTTAGTTGGCTATGTACCACAGGCTTTTAAGGTGGCAGTAATTAAACCATTACTTAAAAAGCCATCACTTGACCCAGCTATCTTAGCTAATTATAGGCCAATCTCCAACCTTCCTTTTCTCTCAAAAATTCTTGAAAGGGTAGTTGTAAAACAGCTAACTGATCATCTGCAGAGGAATGGTCTATTTGAAGAGTTTCAGTCAGGTTTTAGAATTCATCATAGTACAGAAACAGCATTAGTGAAGGTTACAAATGATCTTCTTATGGCCTCGGACAGTGGACTCATCTCTGTGCTTGTTCTGTTAGACCTCAGTGCTGCTTTGATACTGTTGACCATAAAATTTTATTACAGAGATTAGAGCATGCCATAGGTATTAAAGGCACTGCGCTGCGGTGGTTTGAATCATATTTGTCTAATAGATTACAATTTGTTCATGTAAATGGGGAATCTTCTTCACAGACTAAAGTTAATTATGGAGTTCCACAAGGTTCTGTGCTAGGACCAATTTTATTCACTTTATATATGCTTCCCTTAGGCAGTATTATTAGACGGTATTGCTTAAATTTTCATTGTTACGCAGATGATACCCAGCTTTATCTATCCATGAAGCCAGAGGACACACACCAATTAGCTAAACTGCAGGATTGTCTTACAGACATAAAGACATGGATGACCTCTAATTTCCTGCTTTTAAACTCAGATAAAACTGAAGTTATTGTTCTTGGCCCCACAAATCTTAGAAACATGGTGTCTAACCAGATCCTTACTCTGGATGGCATTACCCTGACCTCTAGTAATACTGTGAGAAATCTTGGAGTCATTTTTGATCAGGATATGTCATTCAAAGCGCATATTAAACAAATATGTAGGACTGCTTTTTTGCATTTACGCAATATCTCTAAAATCAGAAAGGTCTTGTCTCAGAGTGATGCTGAAAAACTAATTCATGCATTTATTTCCTCTAGGCTGGACTATTGTAATTCATTATTATCAGGTTGTCCTAAAGTTCCCTAAAAAGCCTTCAGTTAATTCAAAATGCTGCAGCTAGAGTACTGACGGGGACTAGAAGGAGAGAGCATATCTCACCCATATTGGCCTCTCTTCATTGGCTTCCTGTTAATTCTAGAATAGAATTTAAAATTCTTCTTCTTACTTATAAGGTTTTGAATAATCAGGTCCCATCTTATCTTAGGGACCTCGTAGTACCATATCACCCCCAATAGAGCGCTTCGCTCTCAGACTGCAGGCTTACTTGTAGTTCCTAGGGTTTGTAAGAGTAGAATGGGAGGCAGAGCCTTCAGCTTTCAGGCTCCTCTCCTGTGGAACCAGCTCCCAATTCAGATCAGGGAGACAGACACCCTCTCTACTTTTAAGATTAGGCTTAAAACTTTCCTTTTTGCTAAAGCTTATAGTTAGGGCTGGATCAGGTGACCCTGAACCATCCCTTAGTTATGCTGCTATAGACGTAGACTGCTGGGGGGTTCCCATGATGCACTGTTTCTTTCCTCTTTTTGCTCTGTATGCACCACTCTGCATTTAATCATTAGTGATCGATCTCTGCTCCCCTCCACAGCATGTCTTTTTTCCTGGTTCTCTCCCTCAGCCCCAACCAGTCCCAGCAGAAGACTGCCCCTCCCTGAGCCTGGTTCTGCTGGAGGTTTCTTCCTGTTAAAAGGGAGTTTTTCCTTCCCACTGTAGCCAAGTGCTTGCTCACAGGGGGTCGTTTTGACCGTTGGGGTTTTACATCATTATTGTATGGCCTTGCCTTACAATATAAAGCGCCTGGGGCAACTGTTTGTTGTGATTTGGCGCTATATAAAAAAAAAATTGATTGATTGATTGATTGATTCCCCACTGCTGGGTAGTCCATCAGAGTAAATGTAAATGTTATTAAGAAATGATCAGACAGAAGGGAGTTTTCAGGGAATACTGTTAAGTCTTCTATTTCCATACCATAAGTCAGAACAAGATCTAAGATATGATTAACGTGGTGGGTGGACTCATTTACTTTTTGAGCAAAGCCAATTGAGTCTAATAATAGATTAAATGCAGTGTTGAGGCTGTCATTCTCAGCATCTGTGTGGATGTTAAAATTGCCCACTATAATTATCTTATCTGAGCTAAGCACTAAGTCAGACAAAAGTTCTGAAAATTCACAGAGAAACTCACAGTAACGACCAGGAGGACGATAGATAACAACAAATAAAACTGGTTTTTGGGACTTCCAATTTGGATGGACAAGACTAAGAGTCAAGCTTTCAAATGAATTAAAGCTCTGTCTGGGTTTTTGATTAATTAATAAGCTGGAATGGAAGATTGCTGCTAATCCTCCGCCTCGGCCCGTGCTACGAGCGTTCTGGCAGTTAGTGTGACTCGGGGGTGTTGACTCATTTAAACTAACATATTCATCCTGCTGTAACCAGGTTTCTGTAAGGCAGAATAAATCAATATGTTGATCAATTATTATATCATTTACTAACAGGGACTTAGAAGAGAGAGACCTAATGTTTAATAGACCACATTTAACTGTTTTAGTCTGTGGTGCAGTTGAGGGTGCTATATTATTTTTTCTTTTTGAATTTTTATGCTTAAATAGATTTTTGCTGGTTATTGGTAGTCTGGGACTAGGACACACAATGCAGACTCGCAGGCACAGGAGGAAAGGTAAAAAAGGTTTTATCAAGGTAACAGGCAATGGTACGGTACACAGGGTGGCAGTCAGCGGGGTGAGAGGCAGAACAGTAGGTCAGCAAACAGGCAGGGATCAGGATCACGGTGTGGTGGAGGATGGCAAAAACAAGCAAGGTCAAACAACAAGACTAACAGGACTGAAACAAGGATGTGAGGATGAGAAGCAAAGCGAGTTCAACAACCTGGAGGGAAGTGAGGGACTGTGAGGGCTTAAGTGCTGAAAACAAGCACAGGCTGGACAGAACTAGAACGGAACCGATGAAGACTACAGAATAAAAGGTGATACGATAAATGATAACAATGTGGCAAACTAGTAAATGGCTAACTCGAAAATAAATGATGACAAGCAAACAAAACCAGAGATTATAGAATAATAAATAACAAATGGAACTTAATGAGATAAGAAACACTAGAAGATACATAACCAAAACCTGTGACTAAGGCATAATACAATAAATGTGATAAACAGAACACAACCAAGACTAAAGCAACTAAAGGGACCAAAAATGAGAGCAAACAATAATAGATAGATAGATAAACTTTACTGATCTCACAGAGGAGAAATTCACGTTACGTCAGCTCTTAAGAAAACACACAAGGTGGGTGCAAGTAGAGGAAAATGTTCATTGAACAGCGTGTACAAGGATAAGCAATAATAATAATAATAATAATAATAATAATAATACTTGTAACAGTACAAGACATAAGAAATGAGGTAGAAATATTAGCTAGCTGCCCACCTTATCGTGGTGGGGAAGTTTGCGTATCCGGATGATCCTAAGAGCTATGTTGTCAGGGGCTTTGTGCTCCCTGTAGGGTCTCCCAAGGCAAACAGGTCCTAGGTGATGGGTCAGACTAAGGGCAGCACAGAACCTCCATGACCAGTGAAAGATCAAGGACCGAGATGTCGCCCGGTATGGCGGAGCCGGGGTCCCACCCTGGAGCCAGGCCTGGGGTTGGGGCTCGCGCACGAGCGCCTGGTGGTCGGGCCTTAGCCCATGGGGCCCAGCCCGAAGGAGCAACGTGGGCCACCCTCCTGTGGGTTCACCACCTGCAGAGAGGGCCATGGGGGTCGGGTGCAGAGAGGATTGGGTGGCGGTCGAGGGCGGTTGGCCCGGCGGCCCGGTCCATGCTCACAGCCCCTGGCTGTTGGGACATGGAATGTCACCTCACTGGGGGGCAAGGAGCTTGAGCTTGTGCGGGAGGTTGAGAGATACCGACTAGAGACAGTCGGGCTCACCTCCACGCACAGCATGGGCTCTGGTACCCAACTCCTGGAGAGGGGCTGGACGCTTCATTTTTCTGGCATTGCCCACGGGGAGAGGCGGAGAGCTGGGGTTGTATTACTTATTGCTCCCCAGCTCAGTCGCCATGTGTTGGAGTTCACTCCGGTGAAGGAGAGGGTCACGTCCCTACACCTTCGGGTCGGGGACAGGTCTCTCACCGTTGTCTAGGCCTACGGGCCGAGCGGCAGTGTAGAGTACCCGACCTTCCTGGAGTCCTTCCCTTTGTCACCGGTTCTGTTCATTATTTTTATGGACAGAATTTCTAGGCGCAGCCAGGGTGTAGAGGGGGTCTGGTTTGGGAACCACAGAATCTCGTCTCTGCTGTTTGCGGACGATGTGGTTCTGTTGGCTTCGTCAAATCAGGAGCTTCAGCGTGCACTGGGGCGGTTTGCAGCCGAGTGTGAGGCGCCCGGGATGAAGATCACCACCTCCAAATCCGAGGCTATGGTTCTCGACCGGAAAAAGGTGCTTTGCCCTCTTCAGCTCGGTGGAGTGTCCTTGCCTCAAGTGGAGGAGTTTAAGTATCTCGGGGTCTTGTTCACGAGTGAGGGACGGATGGAGCGTGAGATCGATAGACGGATCGGTGCAGCGTCTGCAGTGATGCGGTCGCTGTATTGGACCATCGTGGTGAAGAGAGAGCTGAGTAGGGGGGCAGAGCTCTCGATTTACCGATCGATCTACGTTCCGATCCTCACCTATGGTCATGAGATTTGGCTCATGACCGAAAGAACGAGATCGCGGGTACAAGCGGCCGAGATGGGTTTCCTCCACAGGGTGGCTGGGCACTCCCTTAGAGATAGGGTGAGGAGCTCGGTCACTTGGGAGGAGCTCGGAGTCGAGCCGCTGCTCCTCCACGTCGAAAGGAGTCAGTTGAGGTGGCTCGGGCATCTTTTCCGAATACCCCCTGGATGCCTCGCTGGAGAGGTGTTCCAGGCACGTCCCATTGGGAGGAGGCCCCGGGGAAGACCCAGGACACGCTGGAAGGATTATATCTCTCGGCTGGCTTGGGAACGCCTTGGGGTTCCCCCAGAGGAGCTGGGGGAGGTGTGTGTGGATCGGGAGGTCTGGGCGGCTTTGCTTGAGCTGCTTCCCCCGCGACCTGACTCCGGATAAAGCGGAAGAAAATGGATGGATGTATATATATATATATATATATATATATATATATATATATATATATATATATATATATATATATACACACACACAATAAGCAAAACTATATATGCGGCAAGCAAAAGATACACAGACTAAATCAAAGAAAACCAATTAGAACCAAAGCATGACCATGAAAACGACGTGACATGAATAAAAGCACAGAAGGCTCAGAGCATGGAAGAGGACAAAGGTCCAGAGCTGTACCAACAGGACCTAAAGGGCCGGTGTTCTGTTGAGATGAGGTGCGTCGTCGAGATGAGGTTTCTCGCGTAACTGCATATGTGTGCACTGAAAAAATTATTTGACGAAGTTCACTTATTTTGATGGGCAAATAAATGTATAAATTGTTCATCCGAACGTAGTAATGTATAAAATCTACTCACTATAAAACAATAATTATTTTTAACCTGGAGTTAGCATATTTTGACAGGCAAAATATACATATACATACATTTATGCTCCTAACGTAAAATACAGAAAATGTTTTACTTACTAGGCTATAAATACACTGAATACAATTAGTAAAAAAACAAAAAACTTTGACAGAAAAAACAAAACAAAAAAAACAAAATGCGCATGCGCAGTTGCACGTCGAGCGAGTTACATCATCTCCCCATGTGCAGTTGCGCGTGGCACCTCATCTCGACGGGTGACGTCTTCAAGTTCGGGGTAGAGTGATGTGCGCATGCATGCGCAGTAGCGCGACACCCCTCATCTCGACGTTCACCTCATCTCGACGGGACTCCGGATCATGACAAAAAAGTGCTTCTGTGATATAAACTAAACACACCCTCGTCCTGATTGTTGCAGTGCTGCCACCTACTGCGAGAGTCTGTTATAGCAGTAGTAAATCCTCTCGATGAGTCCAGTGTCTTTCACATATTTACACAGCCAACACTTCCCCCTCCCACTTTAATTTAATCTTTATTTAACCAGGTTAGTCCCATTGAGATCAATATCTCTTTTACAAGGGAGACCTGGACAATTCCAAAGTTTCCAATTCACCTAACCTGCTGATCCTATGTCTAAAAGACTTCCAACAGAAACTTCTTTCAGGTCTATTCCTCTAAATTCTGAGAGAAGCTCTTGACTTTCTTTGGAGTATTTATTACAATACACGAGGACGTCCCTAATCACCAAAACAATGTCTTAAATAAGGTCTTGACGACTCCTGGGTGAACCTGTGCCACAGATCAAGGATCCAGTGACCAATTATATTGTATTTGCAATTGCATTTTGTCTTATTTTATTTTCATATTGATTGTAATTGTTTTACTGTACGTGGTGTTTTTAAACTGTATTTTTTTTCTATTTCTTCTTCTAATTAGTGTCATTTGGTTTTCTGTGCAGTTCTTTGTGTTGGTACAATGTGCTATATAAATAAAGGTGGATTGGATTGGATTAAGAGTCAATAAAATGTTGTTGACACAGAAAACCTGTAAAGCCTACTTTTACTACACAGAAAATTCACAAGAAGTATTGATAAGGGGATCGATAAGGAATCGGATCGATAAGCGGAATTGATAATGGCATCGATATGGATAAAATCTTATCAATACCCATCCCTACCCCTGCCTGTGACTGGACGCCTGCATGGATTTCTCATCAAATTTATCTTTTGTTGTTATGTTCCATTTAGTAAAAACTTGTAAAAACCTTCTGTTAGAATGGCCTAAGCAGAGGGTCACCCCTGTGAGCCTGGTCTGCTTGAGGTTTCTTCCTCAGTGGGAGTTTTTCTTACCACTGTGGCCTGTGTTCTTGTTCGGGGGGCTCCACCCCCTGTGACCCTTAACGGGAGTCAGTGGGTATCGGACGTGATCAAAACAATAAGACATGAGACTGAACGAGTTGATTACGTGCCTTTTATCCGACACGACGACAGACGGTTCGATCCGTCGGTGATTTCTGTCAAGGTTCGAGTTTCAGCTTGTCCGATAATGGAACCACCAACTCACCTGTACGGGGCTAACGGCGGAGCTAACGGCTAACACAGCTTCATTCACTACAACAGTAAATTCAACGCTTGATGCGTTTCAGCTCCACGCATCAGTTACTTTAGTACTCACACTTGAGCTTGCTCAGCAGCACTCCGGCACCACCCATTAACGGCTCATTGAGCCGTTTGTGCTGAAAACATGAAATTAAAGCGCAGTTTCAGCATCGTCGACCTCAGAATAAAAGCCTCCGTCTGTACATCACGCTGACATGTGACATCCGGTCAGCCCTCCACAATAATCAGAATCCACAGCAATAAGGAAGTTGACTTCCGTTTGAGCTGCACTCTGTCTGTCCGGCAGATCAGAAAACACCAGCAGCCTCCAAACTTCTCTTTTTTGAAAAGACCACTTTAGTTTTTCTTTTGTCAAAATCACAACACTTTTACAGAACTGAAGGACACGCCCACATTTCACCTGACTGCAGCAGGTAGGTGGTTATTTTGGAGAAGTGGGGACAGACCAGTTTTCTGTTTGGGTGGTTGCCATCCAGGGTCTGAGACCTGGCAGTGTGTGTGTGTGTGTGTGTGTGTGTGTGTGTCCACTGGTCTTTTAGATCTGTACTAACTGGACCAGGACCAGCCGGTGGGATCAGGCGCACACAGGCCGGCCGCCATGAAACGTATTCAATAAAATGATCCTTTTTGGTCAGAAACGTAGAACTCAGTTTTTTCTGATCACACTGTAGTTTGTGAATCCATCAGTTAGTTGACAGTTTAGAGGTCAGTTTGTAAACGCCAAGTAATTATTCGTCTTTTATTTTGAAAGTGGTTTCCTTTTGGCTCTTCGTTGTGCTTCTCTTCCGGGTCGTGTTGTTGTTTTTCCTGGTACGGAGCGGTTTTGTTTTAGTGCTTTTGTGACGATTTCGGTCATTTAATCGATTGTTTTATCGGTTATTTGTCGGTTTGTTGATATTCGTGTTCTGGTGTTGCTGAATAATTTGGAGCTGCGAGCTAACGCTGAGCTAACAGCAGTGAGTAATGAACTCTTTATGAATCCTTAAAGTTAAAAGTTATTCTTCACTTTTACTGTTTATCTCTCGTTTGGCTTTATTTCTTTTGTGTGTGTGTGTGGACACGTTACAGACTTTTCGTTTACTTCATAAACGAAAAGTGGACATTTTGTACATTTAAAACTCTGATTGAATTATTTCGTGGTCCTGTAAACTGACTTTTCTTGAGGTCGGTCTTCCGGACATTTAACTTCGAGGGGCGGGTTTTCTCGGTGAAAACATCGCCGAATTCAATACAAATACATGTAATTTGGTCACTTTTTAAAGGGGTCAACTCGTCAAAAGAGTCAGTTTAATGTACAATGGTTCATTTTAGGTCAGCTTGGTGTATAAATCTCATCGTTTCAGGTGGTAGACAGAAACAAGTTAGAGACAAAAGCAAACCGGCTCATTTCAATAGAACACCATACAGATGGAGCACGTTTTCACCGAGCGGACAGTCACAGAAGTACAAATTGTTGCCTTCGGATTGGCCTCTTTGCCGAAGTGACGTGGCGCAGATCTCGAGAAGAGCAAACCTTGTTGCCCTCAACCCCAGGCTCACGGTTCCAAGGGTCAGGGTCAGGGACTACATCGTGAAGGACCTCAAGGTCAGGCTCCCCAGGGTCAAGGTTCCCAGGGTGGCGCTGGGAACCTTGTTGTGTGAAAACTTGGTTGTACCAGGCCTTGGTTTTGGTGCTGCTAACCGGGGAATCACACCCGAATCCCAGCCCTACGAAGTTTCGATATATCTACCGTTTGAAGCTGGTAAGATCAAACCAAAAAGGCCTCTGCAGTGACAATCTGTTGGACACTGCAGATGTATGGACATGGAGTGATCAGCCTGCGCCAGGTCCTCGAGCTCTAATGATCCTGGGCTCTGCAGTAAGTGCACACTAAAGCCACGTTCACACTGGGCGCGATCAGACGCTACAAATTCACGTGGGTCGCCAGGCGACGGACACGCCTCCTTCGCCCGGTGTGTCGCTCTGCTTGGGTGGACTTTTGCTGCGAAAATTCGCCCCAGTGTGTCATCAAATAGGAGGAGCTTCCACTCCGCTCGCCGGCTCCGGTTGTCAGTCAAGCTAACATGACGGACCTTGATCACATGGAGCGAGTTGTTGTGAAAAGCTCCCAATACAGGGAGTATCATTATTTGCTGCAGGAGCTGTGTCTGGGTGACGGCCGCTTTCAGCGGTCCTTCCGCCTCTGCAGGACCCAGTTTGAGGATCAACTGTCCCGTTCGTGTGTGCACATGTAAACAAAAAAAAAAGAAAAAAAAAAAACTCAGCTACTTGCTGCAGCTCGCTCTTCTCCCAAAAAACTCTGTCATAATTGTGTTTAGAAACCAGTCACCATTTGTTTTATTATACATCTGTGTAGTTAGTTAATAAAATATTCTCTACAGACGATTCGCTTGCGCGCGCACGTAAAAAAAAAAGGAAAAAGCTCCGCTCCCCGCTGCTGCTCACTCCAAAAACTCTGTCATAATTGTGTTTAGAAACCAGTCACCATTTGCTTTATACAGGTGTGCAGTTGATAAGTAAAATAATCTCCAGGACGATTCGCACACGAGCGTGCACGTAAAATAAAAAGAAACTCCGCTCCCCGCTGCTGTGGTGCTGCTGTTCGCTCCAAAAACTCTGTCATGATTGTGAAATAAAGGACAAAAGAGACATAAGTCCTGCTCACAGGCTGCTACCAGATACAGGACATGTTCACATCTTCAGTCAAACTCCAGACATCGCCACGTCACCACATATTCAGTCCCTGATTGGTCATCGCGGCGCGACGAGACGAAAAAGTTCAGATTTTTGAACTTGGGGAGGAGGGCAGCGCGACGTGAGGCGACGCAATATCGCGCCACAAACGTGCAAAACGCTCAAAATCGCTTCACTCGCGTCGCTTCACTCGCCTCCATCGCGTCGCGCTGCGCGGTTTGGCGCCAAAACGCGTCCTTACATAGGGATTACATGGCAACCTGTGGCTGCAGTCACTCGTGTCGCGCCCGGTGTGAACGCGGCATAACAATGAATCCATCTAACATTTCACTCTCTGACACCCAAATTGAAGATCTACCTCCAGAACCAAACTTCAGCTGTTTCAAACAGAAAGTCCCGAGTTTACTCCGTGTGACTTCACGAGCCTGGTGCCCAAGGTGGATGAGCTTCGTCTGATCGCAGAAGGATCCAGAGCCGCCGTTATAGGTGTGAGTGAAACGTGGCTGGACGATTCTGTAACAGACACCGAGATCACAATCTCTGGATACTTTGTTCTAAGAAAGGACTGTAATCGAACCGGGAGAGAAGTATGCACATATGTTCGAGGAGATATCACCCACAGCGTTCGTGCCAATCTGGATGACGACAGTGAAACTAAATGGCCCAAGACTAAACCTATTCTTATCTGTGCTTGCTATCGACCACCTGCAGATTCAGACCTTTATGATCAATCAATCAATTAACATTTATTTATAAAGCGCTTTACAGCACTGACTGGTGTCCAAAGTGCTTAACATTAAACACACAAATTCACAAAAATAAAACACATATAGAATAAAATTTTAAAATGGCACATAAAAAACAGAACATGTCACCTCCCCATTAAGTGTTAAAAGCCAGTTTAAATAAATAAGTCTTTAACTTGGATTTAAAAAGTGCTAGGTCAGGAATAGTACGTAACTCAAGAGGTAGCTCGTTCCACAGTCTGGGGCCAGCTACCGCGAAAGCATGATCACCCCAGCATTTATATCTTGACCTTGGAACATCTAAGTAAAGCTGGCCAGACGCCCTTAATGTCCTACTGTAGGTGCGCAAAGTTCAAATTTCAGACAAGTAGGGAGGTGCAAGGCCATAAATAGCTTTAAAAACAAACATTAAAATTTTAAAATCAATTCTAAAATGAACTGGAAGCCAGTGGAGTGAGTACAGGACGGGCGTAATATGCTCACGTCTAAAATTGTTTGTTAAAAGACGAGCAGCAGCATTCTGCACCAACTGGAGACGTGCAAGAGACGACTGATTAATGCCCGAATAAAGTGCATTACAATAATCAAGTCTGGAGCTGATGAAAGCATGAATGGTCGTCTGAAGATCACGTCTACTGAGAAAGTGCTTTATTTTAGCCAAAAGGCGAAGTTGGAAAAAACTTGCTATGACAACAAAGTTTATCTGTTGATCGAACCTCAAACAGCTGTCAGATATCGACTTGAATCATCATGTCTAACATGTCCAAACTTCACAGATGTGGAATGTTATTTCCCAGGTGACTTTAACTCTGATATGGGATCTAAGGTGATCTATGATAAGCTGTGTAACTTTGTGTTTGAGTTAAGTAATTTGATAAATGTTCCAAACAGAATCACTGCATCAACACCAACAATATTAGATCTGGTTCTGGTGTCTGACTCGACTAAGGTATCACAGTGTGGTGTTTTCAACATTGCTCCCTGTCTGCATATGTAGTAATGGTAAATGCCACACTGGCAGAACCATTTATGTACATTAATACACATATATGAAATTTATTCTTGTAAGACAGAAGGTTTGTTGTGTGTGAGTAAATGTGATGTGTGTGTGTGTGTGTGTGTGTGTGTGTGTGTGTGTGTGTGTGTGTGTGTGTGTGTGTGTGTGTGTGTGTGTGTGTGTGTGTGTGTGTGTGTGACCCCCATACATCCTTCCCAATCAGCCTACAACATCCTACTCAAAGCCAACCGACAACTTCTATCAGGAAGGGCCGACCACCAAAACAACACAAAGACAGACAAGAACGAAAGACAAGTGGTGAAGACAATAACTGTGAAGTGATGAAAAGTGAGACATTAAGGAGACGGGACCCCAACAACACAACTTACCAATCACACATGAACATGCAGTGACAGTAACAGTCTGTTGTTTAGTTATTGAGTATTCATACCTTAATCTAGGACACCAGAGTCTTGATCCCCTTGAGAGCACCCAAAACAGAATTGTGGTGAGGGCAACAAACACACAACCATTCACACACAGAGACCCAGATCACAGCTAAATATCTGATCATTACTGTGGCTGGTGTGTTTGGCCAAGACAAAAGTACAGAACCTTACCATATGACATGGACCACTCTGGCATGTAAGCCATATGGCCGACTGCATGCAACCACGAAAATGGGTCCAGGATGCAGGGCCCAGGATGCAGGGCCCCAGGAGAAACCAGGAGAAAAAGGGCAGTGGCAGGGCACACGGGCCAGGAAGTGCAGCCACAAGAGCCACCGGTGCATCCTGAGAACCACCAGGGGAGTGTCCCGGCGGTGCTGGAAAGCATCCCCCACACCGTGCACACTCCCCCCCACACGGAGGCACAGGAAGCAACCCCATACCCAAGGGAAGCACACAGGGCGCCAGCATGGGCCCACCGAAAGGGGGGCCCCAGAACCACACGACCCAGACCACGGCCCCCAAAGGGAGGAGCGAGTGGCGGCAGGGATGGGGGGAGCAGAGGAGCCACTGCCACCGAACCCAAAGTGCAGGCAGGGTCCACCAAGCCATATGAGGGCGGGGCCCAGCCCCCGGCCCCCAGACAAAAGGCAGTACCCAAGCCCCGGGCCAGGAAGCACACAAGATCTCCCCAACACCCAAGACTCCCCCAGTGCAGCCAGCCCCCTGAGCTCCCCCGGCCCACCCCGTACCCCCAAGCGAGAGCGGGGCAACACCCCACCCCACAGAGACCACAGCCCCCCAGCAACCGTCCACCTCCCCCATGCCAACACCCGCGCCCCACCACAACCGCCCACCCCTCAACAGCTGCAGGTGCCCAGGCCCCACAAGTCCCAGAGTAGGGCCCCGAGACCACGGCAGAACTAGCGAGGCAGTGATCACCTGCTAAATTATTGTACTCATAAAATTAAAAAACAAGGTGTGTATGAGCATAGATCAGACACATTACGTAGTCTGAAAAGATGGGGTAGGTGATGGTCTAGTGGTTAAGCATTGGGCTTGCGACCAGAGGATTCTCGGTTCAAATCCCAGCCTGACCGGAAAATCACTAAGGGCCCTTGGGCAAGGTCTTTAATCCCCTAGTTGCCCCTGGTGTGTAGTGGGCACCTTGTATGGCAGCACCCTGACATCGGGGTGAATGTGAGGCATTGATGTGTAAAGCGCTTTGAGCGTCTGATGCAGAATGAAAAGCGTTATATACCTGTGTGTCGCTCAGAAACCAGGCTCAATATGTGACAGTTGGAGGAAAATAAGAACAATCCCACAAACCTCTGGCAAACGTTAAAAAGCCTGGGCCTTCTTCAGAAACAAAGACTAACAATGACAGCATTGGCCTCCAAATCAACAGTGAAATAAATTTCAGTAAGTCCAAGGTAGTTGATAAATTTAATGCCTTTTTTCGACCATTGCCTCTTCAGTTGTACAAATTTTATCTGAAGGTCTTGGGAATTTTGGGTCTTGCTACTTCAACCAATTATTCAAGTTTTGCTCATTCTTTTCATTTTCAATGTGTCACTGAGGAATTTGTTCAAAAGGTTCTTCTTTCTCTAAATTCTGACAAGGCTACCGGATTAGTTCAGATCTGTGCTTGCTTCTTACAGGAGGGACTTAACCAGACCACTAACACATATTATAAATTTGTCATTGCTTTCAGGTAGAATTCCATCAGACCTCAAGTCTGCTCAAATTACCCCATTTACAAGAAAAACGGTGAGACCAATCCTGGGAATTCTAGGCCTGTTTCAATTCTCAGTGTTGTAAGCAAGATACTGGAGAAGATCGTGTACGATCACCTAAACTAGTATCACACAGATTACAAACTTATATCAAGTCAAAGTCGGCTTTATTGTCAATTCTTCACATGTACTAGACATACAAGGAATTGAAATTTCGTTTCTCACCTTCCCTCGGTGATGACAAGACAAGACATTTCGACAATAAGGACAGAAAAGTGCACAAGTATTTACAGTGTAGTGTCTGAGATAATAGTAAAAGTGGAAAGTGCAGTAGTGCAAACCATTCAGTATTTGTAGTAGCAGCAGATTTTTGTTAAGACACTGCAAGTGGTGTGATGGTGATAAAGTGAAACAGTGCAGGACATTGGTCGTAGGCAACAGATATATATTATATATATATATATATATATATATATATATATATATATATATATATATATACTACATCTATTAGAAAAGTATCCGACCTTATTATTTTTTTCAAAAACCATATGGATGTAGGAGGTCACAATGTCTGTGTTGTATGCTCCTTTGTGTGTGGTGCCACGTCCAAGATATTTTTTCCCCTTGTTGGGAAATCAACGTGCTGGTGAAATTTTGGAAGGACAGTTTTGAGATCAGCATGATTAAAATCTCCAGCGAGGATGATAAAACCATCTGGGTGTGCAGTTTGTTGTTCACTGATAGCCTGGTACAGTTCACTGAGTGCTGCGTTCCCGTCACTGCTGCTGTTGGTGGGGGTGGAGGGGGCATAGATTGGGACCAGCAGAATCACAGTAAACCCCCTGGGCAGATAGAAGGTACGGCACTTAATGATCATAAACTCCGCTAGTGAGGTGCAGTGTTTGAACACCACCACAGCGTCCCGGCACCACTCATTCCGAATGTAGACACACAGAACCCCACTGTGAGTCTTTCCTCCGTTTACGACGGCCCGGTCAGCTCAATAGCATGCTAGCTGCTCCAGTTGTACAGCAGAGTCCGGAATATTGTCATTTAACCACGTTTCAGTGAAAACAAGCACACAGCAGTTACTCACTGTATGATTCGCTGATCTCAGCAGTCGTATGTGATCCATTTTGTTGTCCAGTGATCGTACATTAGCCAGGAGGATGGATGGTATAGCCGGGTGAGTTGGATTAGCAGCTAGCCTAGCTCGGGTACCTCCACGCTTGCCCCTCTTCTGTTTCCTCACACACCGTTTCCGGTGCTTCCTCTCCCGGCAAGGAGATGCAGACGAGTCCGGTATTGTAGGCTGCCGGAATAATCCAAGCTCCTTTAGCGTCTCTGTTGCGAAGGCCAAAACATTGCAAATCTTGCTTTTTGATATGTCTAGCAGGCTCTGTCAGCTGTACTTGTATTCCGACGTTGACAGACGAGATGAAAAAGATGTAAAACTATCTGACAAACACTTATCTGATGAACATATCACCGCAAAGTTGGGAGAGCGAGGGGTCGCTGCGTCTGTACGTGCCGCCATCTTGCAACCAGGAAGTACTAGTCAGGCTTCTGCCCCTCATACTCCACACGTACTTGCTTAACTCATCTGACTGATTATAAAAGTCAGAACAAGACAAAGGTAATTTCACAGGAATGGTTCTTCTAGTTCAGGGGTGGGCAACTTGTTCCAGAAAGGGCCAAGAGGGTGCAGGTTTTCTTTGTAGCCACTGAGTCCAGCAGGTGATTTCACTGATTAAATGATTCCATCTGCTCAAAGTGATATTAATCAGTGAAATCACCTGATGGAATCAGTGGCTGCAAAGAAAACCTGCACCCTCTTGGCCCTTTCTGGAACAAGTTGCCCACCCCTGTTCTAGAGTTTCAAAGAGCCTTTGATACTGTGGATCACAGTTTTCTCTTATGTAAACTGGGAGCCGTCAGGCTTCAGGAGCCTGCTGGGCTTCAGGAGCCTGTTATTAACTGGTTTGAAAATGTAGTACCTACCTGTTTTTGGTTTGCTTTTTAATTAAAATTATATTATTAATTAAGTTAGAATAAAAACAGTTCAGTTTCTTACCTTCCTGGCAGAAATAGTGTGGCTTCAGGGTGAAAACAATCGGGCTGAACACTGACGTGGAAACACACTCGCTACTCGTTCATTGCTAAACACAGCATGGTGCATCATACAATGAAAATAAATCCTTGTGACATCATTGTCCCAACATCCTAATAACATGAAATTTCCAGCTTGGCACAAAATAATGTTCACTGGACACTCTGGAGTTGACCATGGCATTAAAGAGACTGAATGCAAACATGCATTGAAATAATCTCCATTTCAAGTTAAAAACCATCCTGGTAAACTTCAGTGCATCCAAGTAATACATGTCCAAGTAAAAGTTTCTGTGAAGGCTCTCAGTTGTCCAGGTGGTTTCCATAGTAGAGAAGCTTAAATCTTCGACTGGACTGGGTTGCTTGACGCAAGGACGTTTCGCTTCAAATCGCAGAAGCTTCCTCAGCTAAAATTCTTGCTCTGGTAGTCTGACTTCTGTCTTGACTCTTGTCGAGAAGAACAAACAAGGTGGAGATGAACTGCAGACTGAGGTCCACCAGCGCCCTCTCTGCGGTGCTGGTATAGCCTTTTGTGTAACGGCTGCTTAGTCTCACCTATGTAGTGTTCGTTACAGTTTTCCTCACATCTGATAGAATACACTACATTGCTCTGTTTGTAACTAGGGATCCTGTCCTTAGGGTGAACTAATTTCTGTCTCAAGGTGTTAACAGGTTTAAAGTAAACTGGGATTTTGTGCTATCTGAAGATCCTCTGTAGTTTTTTTTCCCCTACTCCTGGTAAATAAGGGAGAGACACTCCTCTTCTTCTTGGCTCCATCTCCTGTCTGTCTGGTCTCTTTGTTCTTTTGGACTTCTGCACTTTATCCAGGGACCATCGTGGGTACCCACATACTGTGAGGGTTTTCCGGATATGTTGTTGTTCTTTAGCCCTTCCCTCTGTAGTTGTGGGCACCTGTAGGGCTCTGTGTTGAAGAGTCCTGATCACCCTGAGCTTGTGTTCAAGGGGGTGATTTGAACCAAAGAGCAGATATTGGTCAGTGTGAGTGGATTTTCTGTAAACCCCTGTCTGGAGCTGCCTGTTCTCTCCAGTCGTAACATTGCAGCCCAAGAAGGCTAAATGGTTGTTTCTGGCATTCTCACGCGTGAACTTGATATTAGAGTCCACTGAGTTGATGTGCTCTGTAAATGCCTACACTTCCTGTTGCTTGATTTTAACCCATGTGTCATCGACATATCTGAACCAGTGACTGGGAGAGATGCCCGTGAAGGATGCCAAGGCTCTCTTCTCCACTAGCTCCATGTACACATTGGCCGCAATGGGCGATACCGGGGACCCCACCGCACAACCGTGGATCTGCCTGTAGTAATTCCCAGATGTGGTCTGGTGTAAGTTTGGTCCTTTCAAGTAGAGATGCATCCTCCACCAGTCTCTGCCTCACAGCTGAGATGGCCTCAGCAGTGGGGATGCAGGTGAACAACGATGTCACATCAAATGAAACCATAGTTTCATCTGCCTCCAGCTGAAGGTCCTTGATCTTGTTCACAAAATCTTGTGTGTTCTCCCCATGGTGGTCTGAGTTACCCACTAGAGGAGCCAAAATCCACTTGACGTGCTTGGCCAAATTGTAAGTGATGGAATCTGTGCTACTTACAACAGGCCTGAGTGGCACGTCCTGTTTGTGGATTTTGGGCAGCCCATAGATGCATGGAGTGGCGTCCCCAGGGTACAGTCTGTAGTACGCCTGCCTGTTGATGAGTCCCTCTTTCTCCAGGTTTTGGAGGTAGTTGATGATTTTCTTCTTATAGCCGCTTGTGGGGTCTCTCTTCAGACGCTCGTATGTATGTCAGATCAGATCTAAGGAGCGTTACAACCGGTTTAAAGATGGCGCACAATGGCGGAGGGCGCGCCGCGCTCCGAACAGCCATCGACAGGCTGAAACGACCAGATCATTTCCAAAGTGAAGGCTGTGTTGATCCGGGACGTCGTCTGACTACCGGAGAAATTCCAGAAGAGTTGGACATCAGCACTTTTGCGGCACATTCCACTGTTACAGGAGATTTTGTAATGAAAGACGTGCGGAGGAATTCGCACGTCGGGACGGAGCCGCAATGGCACGCAACAAAAAGCACGTCTGTGTTGGAAGTCTCACAGGACAAGTTGTGGCATGCCCAGCTGTTGCACAATTTCTCGGATACTCACTCGACTGAAAATCCACCGAAAGCCGTCTGAATCTTCCGAATGGTTTCCAACACGGACGTGCTTTTTTGTTTCTCTGGTAGTCAGACGACGTCCCGGATCAACACAGCCTTCACTTTGGAAATGATCTGGTCATTTCAGCCTGTCGATGGCCGCCCGGAGCGCGGAGCGGCCTCCTCCATTGTGCGCCGTCTTTAAACTGGTTGTAACGCTCCTTAATCTGTGTGATGCCCAGAGTATCCTCACCGAAAGCCGTCTGAATCTTCCGAATGGTTTCCACCTGGCTGTCCCTCACAGTTTCTGGAAAAATTTGATTCAGCACTGCTCCAGTCGCTCAGCCATTTCCCTGACAATGAAAATCCGACGAGAGGGGTGGACCAGTGCTCACTCAAAGCCTGCCCACAGGTGAATGACGCAACCGACAGGCGTGAAAAAACTCACGCATGCGCACGTGCACACGAAGGTTCAAGCTTGTCTGATGCAAGCGCACATGATTCAAATCCATATAGTTTTTGAAAAAAATAAAAAGGTTGGATAGTTTTCTCACAGACCTTGTATAAACGCAACACTTTTGGTTTTGCTCCCATTTTGTATGAGATGAACTCAAAGATCTAAAACTTTTTCCACATACACAATATCACCATTTCCCTCAAATATTGTTCACAAACCAGTCTAAATCTGTGATAGTGAGCACTTCTCCTTTGCTGAGATAATCCATCCCACCTCACAGGTGTGCCATATCAAGATGCTGATTAGACACCATGATTAGTGCACAGGTGTACCTTAGACTGCCCACAATAAAAGGCCACTCTGAAAGGTGCAGTTTTGTTTTATTGGGGGGGGATACCAGTCAGTATCTGGTGTGACCACCATTTGCCTCATGCAGTGCAACACATCTCCTTCGCATAGAGTTGATCAGGTTGTCAATTGTGGCCTGTGGAATGTTGGTCCACTCCTCTTCAATGGCTGTGCGAAGTTGCTGGATATTGGCAGGAACTGGTACACGCTGTCGTATACGCCGGTCCAGAGCATCCCAAACATGCTCAATGGGTGACATGTCCGGTGAGTATGTCGGCCATGCAAGAACTGGGACATTTTCAGCTTCCAAGAATTGTGTACAGATCCTTGCAACATGGGGCCGTGCATTATCCTGCTGCAACATGAGGTGATGTTCTTGGATGTATGGCACAACAATGGGCCTCAGGATTTCGTCACCGTATCTCTGTGCATTCAAAATGCCATCAATAAAATGCACCTGTGTTCTTCGTCCATAACAGACGCTTGCCCATACCATAACCCCAACGCCACCATGGGCCACTCGATCCACAACATTGACATCAGAAAACCGCTCACCCACACGACGCCACACACCCTGTCTGCCATCTGCCCTGGACAGTGTGAACCGGGATTCATCCGTGAAGAGAACACCTCTCCAACGTGCCAAACGCCAGCAAATGTGAGCATTTGCCCACTCAAGTCGGTTACAACGACGAACTGGAGTCAGGTGGAGACCCCGATGAGGACGACGAGCATGCAGATGAGCTTCCCTGAGACGGTTTCTGACGGTTTGTGCAGAAATTCTTTGGTTATGCAAACCGATTGTTTCAGCAGCTGTCCGAGTGGCTGGTCTCAGACAATCTTGGAGGTGAACATGCTGGATGTGGAGGTCCTGGGCTGGTGTGGTTACACGTGGTCTGCGGTTGTGAGGCTGGTTGGATGTACTGCCAAATTCTCTGAAATGCCTTTGGAGACGGCTTATGGTAGAGAAATGAACATTCAATACACGAGCAACAGCTCTGGTTGACATTCCTGCTGTCAGTATGCCAATTGCACGCTCCCTCAAATCTTGCGACATCTGTGGCATTGTGCTGTGTGATAAAACTGCACCTTTCAGAGTGGCCTTTTATTGTGGGCAGTCTAAGGCACACCTGTGCACTAATCATGGTGTCTAATCAGCATCTTGATATGGCACACCTGTGAGGTGGGATGGATTATCTCAGCAAAGGAGAAGTGCTCACTATCACAGATCTAGACTGGTTTGTGAACAATATTTGAGGGAAATGGTGATATTGTGTATGTGGAAAAAGTTTTAGATCTTTGAGTTCATCTCATACAAAATGGGAGCAAAACCAAAAGTGTTGCGTTTATATTTTTGTTGAGTGTGTATACGAGGTCTGTCAATAAAGTAATGGTCCTTTTTTATTTTTTTCAAAAACTGTATGGATTTCATTCATATGTTTTTACGTCAGACATGCTTGAACCCTCGTGTGCATGCGCGGGTTTTTCCACACCTAGCGATAGAAACAATCCAAAATCTCTCATCAGCCGTTAAAATTTACACCAAAAACCAGCTGAATTTCTCGAATGGTGTCCACTTGGATGTGCCTCACAGTTTTTGAAAAAATTTTGATCAAGCACAGCGCCACTCTCTCAGCAACATCTCAGACAATGAAAATCCGACGAGGGGGCTGGACCACTCCTTCCACAAGGCGTGCTCACAGGCGAATGATGTCACTGACAGGCGTGTGAAAAAACTCCACATGCGCACGAGGGTTCAAGCTGGCTGATGTAATCACATGTGATTCAAATCCATATAGTTTTTAAAAAAAATAAAACTGCGGTTTACT
>NW_022986396.1:0-55128 GCF_902500255.1 Thalassophryne amazonica | reverse complement strand
AGGAGAGAGAGAGAGGAGAGAGACAGAGAGGGAGAGAGAGAGAGAGAGGGAGAGAGAGACAGAGAGAGACAGAGAGAGAAAGATACTAAGAGCTTTTTTGTTTTCCTTCCCTCTCCAGTGGTCAGAATATAGTCATACTAGGTCTGTTAGAAAAGTATCCGACCTTTTTATTTTTTCCAACAACTATATGGATTTGAATCACATGTGATTGCATCATCCAAGCTTGAACCTTCGTGCACATGCGTGAGTTTTTTCATGCCTGTCGGTTGCGTCATTCGCCTGTGGGCAGGCTTTGAGTGAGCACTGCTCCACCCCTCTCATCGGATTTTCATTGTCAGGAAAATGTCCTAACGGCTGGAGCAGAGCTGCAAAAAATTTTTCAATAAACTGTCTGAGACAGCCATGTGGAAACCATTCAGAAAATTCAGATGGCTTTTGGTGAAAATCCTATGGGCATCACACCGATTAAGGAGCATTACAACCGGATTAAAGACGACCCACAGCGGCTGAGGGCACGCCGTGCTTCGAGCGGCCATCGACAGGCTGAAAGGACCAGATCATTTCCAAAGTGAAGGCTGTGTTGATCCGGGACGTCGTGTGACTACCAGAGAAATGGCAGAAAAGGTGGACATCAGCCATTTTTTGTCCGATTCCACTGTTACAGGAGATTTTGTAATGAAAGACGTGCGGAGGCATTTGCGCGTCGGGACGAAGCCGCAATGGCGGAGAACATAAGCAAGTCCGTGTTGGAAGTCTCATGGGACATGTGACATGCCGAGCTCTCCACAATTTCTCGGATACTCACTCGACTAAAAAGCCACCGAAAGCCATCTGAACCTTCTGAATGGTGGAAGACCTAACACCTGACGCAACCGACAGGCGTGAAAAAACTTGTGAGTGCGAAGGTTCAAGTTTGGCTGATGTAAGCGCACATGATTCAAATCCATATAGTTTTTGCAAAAAATAAAAAGGTCCAATACTTTTCTAACAGACCTCGTACTCACTCAGGCAGAGTGTATGTGTGTGGTCAAGCTGCTTATGTAAACTGAAAATGCTCTCTGGGGATGGAGAGTATCAATGTGCCATCTCTGTGCCCAACCAACACACCCACAGGAGTAGAAATGTGTCAGGTAGAAAACAGCACTGACACTTGCACTGCGCTTTGTGCTGCTTTGGCCTGTGTGTGCGATCTGACTGTCAGTTTGATTAACTGCATAAGAACATATGGAGCAGAATCTTTAACACTACTATTTGGAAAATGCACAACATTCACAGGGTGCAAATTACTTCTGTATATGTAGTTCTATTGTATGAGGGTTTAATTAGTTTAAGAAGTCCTGGTAGACAAACACCGACATGGAGGTGCGTTGTATCACCACACAGCTGGGCTTCGATCTGCATCCTGCCTCTTTCTTTCTCTGCTAATTCAGCCTTCGTGCTGCGGCCACGAGCCTGAGGTGACCTACTTGAGTTTTTTGGGATCCTCCTGGGCTGGCTTACAGAGGAAGGTGGCCCTGGGGTTGGCTGGGTGTTCTCTCGGTGGTCGCTTTGACGCAATCTGCTTTGCTGGAGCTGAGGGAGCCTTTTTAGCCGAGCGCTTGATTCTCTCCTCCAGCATACTCATGTCTTTCTCTGATAACTATGAGGAAAAGGAAGCAGAGGAAAGCAGACTGACTCATCTCAGGCAGCTCCCTGGATCAGAAAGCAGTTCTGGAGCAGTGTGGGCTCATCTCCTGCTTACGTTTCCTATCAGTTTGTAGACTTTGTCACCACAGATGTTGTAGACAGCCACCACTGTGTTCAGGGCAGCGTTGCGGACAGATGTGTCCCAGTCACCGATGTGAATGGCAATTTTCTTCAAGGCCTTAGCAGGAGTCGGCTGGCATACGTTCATCCCATAGCCTTCGATCAAACAGCCCAACTCCTCCAGACACTCTGCAGAGGAGACAGAAAGCACACGTCTGACGGCGAGACATGACTCCGCTGTGAGCCTGAACCAGTGAGAACGACACGGCCTCTATCGATTGTCAAAGTCCAATTCAGACGAACAGTCTGGATACACGCAGACCAGCAGCTGCAGGCAGGAGTCCTGATCACAGGGGACATCATCCACAGCGAGCACAATAAGCCAGTATTCAGAGAAGATACTTCACTAAGTAAGTCAGTAAGTAATGTTTACTTATATAGCACCTTTAACAGACAAGGGAAGTCACAAGGTGCTTCACAAAAGGCACACACACAGAATAAAAATTCTGAGAAAAATACAATATACATCACAATAAAATAGCACTAAGACACAGTGGTCATAAAACAGCCCTCACACTACTAAGGGCCCTGTCCCACTGGCGTTTAGGAGGATTTGCATATGGATTGCTCACAAAATTGGCCCATATTCGCCAAACATCCACAACATCCATGTAACATCCAAACACGCCCGTGATCATCCGCAGAGGCACGCATGTCCGCAGCCAGGATTTTTGAGCTGTTCAAAAATCTGGATGCGGATGACATCCGCCTTACATACTCCATATATACTCAATTCATAAATACATACTCACTCTATGCACTATATATCTGCCGTTAACCGCTGATATCTGCAACTGACAGGGATTTGCGGCTTGGCAGCGGACTGGGACAGTGTGTAAAACAGATATATATCGTGCCCATAATGTCCACATCACAAACTAAAATATGTTGTAGCGAATGCATACAGATTGGCCACAAATAAAGTGTTTTTATTACATCTGCTGTGCAGCTGATTTGCGGACAATCTGTGAATGCATAACAAACACGTCACGTAAACTCAAAGTACTATATGTGGCAGAAAGCGACATACCTGCCAGTCAGTGCTGGTCCGGCTGTGTAGATCCACAAAGACATAGCTGCTGCAATCCAGCACTTTTATTTAACACCAACAAAAGGAAGAGTTGCTGTTTACCCACAACTCACGCTGAAGTCTCTTTTCTGTGACACTCTCTCTCTCTCTCTCAAAAAAAAAAAAACGTCTCACACCCTGAGCGGCTTCCCCCCTCCCGCTCCCCAAACTCATGAACAGTTAACCTTTTGTAGCAGGATGGATGACCTTAATGATGTTAGGCTGGTGGACTGAGTGCAGCTGGTTGTGGCAGAGGAATGTTTGTATAAAAGAGGGAGTGTGTGTGCTCTTCTTTCTCTTTCTGGAGACTGACTGCAGGTGTTTGGACGTGTTCACTTCCACATTCCCGTGAAGACAGGTAGGCGCAGTCTTGTGAGACCAGTGGATGCGCCCTGTTTGCTGCGGCGGCTTTACGCTGAGTGTGGACATTTGGAAAACTCTGCCAGCTGCGTGTGCTGCTGGGCTGCATGATGCAAGGACGCCCTCATGTGGTCATAATCGGTGGTGTTTTAAATTAGTTTGATAAAATTGTCTTTTTAACTAGAACTTTAATTATTAATAAATTATTTTTTTGTATTTGGGAACCATGTCTCTGTCTCAATTATAACGAACCTGTGTGTCTTAGGTTGAAGTTGTTCAATTGTCGAATTCCCTGGGTGAAATTCCCAGGGTGGTGTCAGAAGTCCAACATACCATATTCATTCATGATTTCTAATTGCCTTGCCGATTGAGGAGTAAATTGTCCGCTTTGCCACATTTTGGTGTCAAGAAGTGGGATGTAAATTGAGACTAGAGAGGTGTGTTCTGTTAGTTTTTTGGTGAAGTAAATTTTTTGTGTGTTTAATCTGTTATTTTTTTGTTGTTGTTGTTTTCCAGAGCAAAGTAGCAGGTGGCCTCGGTCCAAGTAATTTCCCCTATTTTGGTCGCATCCTCATTGTGGGAAGGTCTCAAGGGGTATGATGGCAGAGGAAACGCAGGAGCTGAGAGAGTTAGTCACTCAGCTTAGGATGGAGAATGAGAGGTTGAAGCAGGAACAGGCTGAGGCAGCACCTGGCCCGAGTATAGAGCCCTCATCTAAAGTGTCCTCTAGTGGTAATGCTCCAGTAATGGAGAAGTTTATTTTTTTACTCCAAGATAGAAAATGTCCCATGTTTAATGGTAAGACAGGTATGGGGTTGGCTGAATGGTTGGAGGAGATGTAAGCTTGTGTGAGAGCCTGTCAGGTCTCTGAAGCTGACCAGGCATTTTTTATTTTGATCATCTGGAGGGGGAAGCACGTGAGGAAATAAAGCATTGTTCCAGTGAAGAGCGTTCAGACCCATTAAAGATCATTGGGGTGTTGCAGGAGCTGTATGGGGATACAGAATCTTATGTGGCACTTCAAGAGGCCTTTTTCTCCCGCAGACAGCATGAGGGAGAGACTCTGTTAGGGTTTTCATTGGCATTAATGAGTCTGATGACATCTGTTAAGCAGCGCGCACCTAATGGTGTCCCAAATGCAGAGGTTTTGTTACGTGATCAGTTTGTTGAGTGTGTGTTTGATGGGTCACTTCGGCACGAGTTGAAGCAGTTTGTGCGCCGGCAGCCAACGGCTACCTTGTTGGAGGTTAGGGGTGAGGCAATTAGATGGGAACGAGAGGGTTCACCTGGAGGTACGAAGGGTAGTGATTTTTCCATCCAGTTTGTTGCGGGTACTCAGTGCGGGGTTCAGGGCAGTGGCCAGGTGGAGGCTGGTTCTTTTCAGACCTCAGAACTTCAGGAAGTAAGGGAGATGCTCCAGCGGCAACAGGAGCAGTTGAATCGGCTGACTCAGAGTATTTCCCATTTGCAGGATTCTGGGCAGTTTCGTCAATTAGTTCCCCAGGGGTCTATAATTTGTAGGCACTGCCAGAAAGCAGGTCACTTTGCCAGGGAGTGTGATGGAGTTCGGGTGGTGGCCCGCAGTCAATCCTTTTTGTCGGCCTCTTCATTGAACAAACCATCTTCTGCCGCTTGGGTTGGGAAGATGGTGCCCGTCGAGCTGCGGAGCCACAGCTCGGGGGGGGGCAAGTTACTGGTTCAGGTTGGGGTAGGACGTGTGACAAGGTAGTATCCAAGCTTGTGTCGCCGTGTCCTCATTTAATGGTGAGCATGGGGGGAGTTGGGATCCCTTGTCTGATAGATACAGGATCTATGGTGTCAACTATTCTCGCGTCTCTTTTTCATCAGCAGTTTGAGCCAGGGGGTTTGGGGTGGCTGAAATCATGTAACTGGCTACAGCTTAAAGCGGCTAATGGCTTAGCCATCCCTTACCTGGGCTATTTGAGTTGGATGTGGAGCTTTGTGGTAAGCTGTTGCCAGCATGTGGCATTTTGGTGGTTAAAGATGTGCCTGGTGTGTCTCCACAGGCTTCTGGGATCCTGGGGATGAATGTCATCCGCAGGTGTTATGGGGAACTTTTTGGGCAGCATGGGGTTTCCCTGTTTGATTTGCCAGCAGTGGCGGAGGTTCCGGAGTATGTCACGCAGGCGTTTCAGAAGTGCCACAAGGCTAGTGGTATTGTGGATCAAGGAGTAGGGAAGGTTAAGGTTCATGGGGGAGAGGCTTGTCAGATTCCGGGTGGTGTAATGAAGTTTGTTAGGGCGACATGCGCTGAGCGGTATTCTGGTGGGGCGGCTCTGTTTGAGCCTGTGGAGTCTGGCTTGCCTGCTGGACTGCTGGCATCTCCTGCATTGGTGCAGGTGGAGCGGGGTATAGCCTACATTCCGGTGATGAATGTGGGATCAGTGGATGTGTGGTTACGTCCCCGGGCTATGATTGGCACTTTAGAGGAAGTTCGGGTTGTGAGTCTGCCTGTGGGGGTTGCCGAGTTGCCCCCGGTGGAGGCGGTAGTGGCCTCGCAGTCCATTTCTCCATCAGTGCAGGATCAGATTGCAGCCCTGGAATTGGGTCACTTGCCTCTGGAAGTACAAGGTAAGGTGAGAGCATTGTTGGGTCAGTTTAGTTCTGTCTTTTCAGCCCAAGATGGGGATCTGGGTTGTACTGACCTAATATCACATGAGATTCCGCTTCTGGATGATATTCCAGTGCGGCAGCGGTATCGCAGAATTCCGCCCTCTGAGTATGAGGTTGTCAAAGATCACATCAATCAGCTGCTTGGAACACAAGTTATTAGGGAGAGTAGCAGTCCTTATGCCTCTCCTATTGTTGTATTGTGTTGATTACAGGCTCTTGAATGGAAAAACTAAGAAGGACGCCTTCCCTTTGCCTCGGTTTGATGAGTCCTTGGATGCCCTCACTGGGGCTCATTGGTTTTCTACCATGGATCTCGCGAGTGGGTATAACCAGGTTCCTGTGGCGGAGGCTGATCGTCATAAGACGGCCTTTTGCACGCCTTTTGGTTTGTTTGAGTGGAACCGGATGCCATTTGGGCTTTGCAACGCTCCTGGTACTTTTCAGAGATTGATGCAGAGGATTTTTGGTGATCAGCAGTGTCTGTCCTTATTGTTGTATTTGGATGACATTGTGGATTTTTTCCTCTACTGCTGACCAACATCTGGATAGGTTGAGGGTGGTGCTGGAGCGTTTGCAGCATGAGGGGTTAAAGGTGAAACTCAAAAAGTGTGCATTTTTTCAGCAGGAAGTGCGTTACCTGGGGCATGTCATCTCTGATAAGGGGGTTGCTACTGACCCTAGCAAGGTGGAGGTGGTTGCTCATTGGCCACCTCCGGTCACACTCTCGGAACTGCGCTCTTTTCTGGGCTTTGCCAGCTACTACCGTCGGTTTGTAGGTGGTTTTGCAAGGTTGGCAGCACCCCTACACAAGTTGGTAGCAAAGTTGGCTGGGGTGAAGCCCAGTCAGGTAGATCAGCCAGTTTTGGGTTATTGGACAGAGGAATGTGGCTGCAGCTTTGAGACTTTAAAAGCTAAGCTTACCTCCGCACCTGTGCTGGCATATGCCGATTTTAGTCTTCCATTTATTTTGGAGGTGGATGCTAGCTATGAGGGCTGGGAGCAGTGTTGTCTCGGACAACAATCCTTTGAGTCATTTGTCAGCTGCAAAACTTGGTGCTACTGAGCAACGTTGGGCAGCGCAGTTGGTCTCGTTGGATTTTGAGATTAAGTATCGTTCGGGTTGTAGTAATAAGAACGCGGATGCCCTTTCTCGGTTGCATTCTCCTGGGATGCAGGACTTCCAGGTAATGGTTAGTGGTGCCCAGCTTCCGGAGCCGCTGCAACAGGTTTGTCAGGGGAGTAGGGTAGATGTAAGGCAGGCTGTGGTTGCAGCCTTGCCCCACAGTCTTCCATCTGAACTGGCTGCACTGCAGCGGGCTGATCCAGTGATTCCGGAGGTTTGGGTGTTTTGGGACCGTAAAAGGGGTCCTGATAAGGAAGAGCGCAATCAGGTGCCGCAGTCAGCCCGGGTGTTGCTTCGGCAGTGGGACCGGTTGGTGGAGAGGGATGGTGTCTTGTACCGTCAGGTGTTTAAGTCCAGTGGAGCTGGGGCTGTGTTGCAGTTGGTGTTGCCTGCAGCTTTAAAAGCCGATGTGCTGACTGAGGTTCATCAAGGGCATGCTCATGAAGGGGTTGAGAGGACCCTAGAGCTTTTATGTCAGCTGTGTTATTGGCCAGGGATGTCTGCGGAAGTGGCAGATTGGTGCCAGGTATGTGAGAGGTGTCAGGTAGCAAAGGTGAACCAACCAGTGGCTCGTGGCCCCATGGGACACCTCAGCCTAATGAGATTCTTGCCATTGATTTTACTGTTCTAGAACCTAGTCATGGTGGAGTGGAAGATGTTTTGGTAATGACTGATGTCTTTAGTAAGTACACGTGGGCAGTCCCTACCCGTGACCAGCGAGCTCCTACAGTAGCTCAAGTTCTGGTTACGGAGTGGTTTTCGAGGTTTGGGGTTCGGATACATTCTGATCAGGGACGGAGTTTTGAGAGTGTATTGATCCAGCAGTTGTGTGGCTTTTATGGCATAGAGAAATCTCGTACTACACCATACCATCCATCTGGGAATGGGCAGTGTGAGCGTTTTAATAGAACGCTTCATGATCTGTTGCGCATGCTGCCCGTGTCTCGAAAGCATCACTGGGGTTCTTGTCTGCCCCAGGTTTTACCTAGACCTAGATGTTTTACTTACCGTTGGGGTTTTTCTGTAATTATTGTATGGCTTTTGCCTTACAAAATAAAGTGCCTTGGGGCAACTGTTTGTTGTGATTTGGCGCTATATAAATAAAATTGATTTGATTTGACTTAGAATATGATGCAGTATAAATGGTCTGTGTTCAATGTTTGTATCACCTACCAGCTCTCTGTTTGGAGTTCTTGGACTTTGTTCCATCCATGAGGAAAGGAAAGATCTTTGATGCCGGATAGACATTACAGAGCATGGTGAGAATTGCCCGGACATCTTTCAGAACCACATCTCTTGACTCGCCAACCTGAAGAGAAGAAAGAAATCAATATCTTAACAAAACAGCAGGCTTGAGGCCTGACTGGAGGTGTGTAAAAAGGGCCACCTCCTCACCTTCCGTATGAGGTAGGGGACAAAGGAGTTGGCTTCATACTCAGTGAGGTGATAATTCTCCCTGTTCAGCATGGCAAGAGCATCTTCAGATACTCCAGCACCTTCATAATTACTGTGGTGTTGGTGTCGAAAAACCTCAGAGTGAACCACTTCAGGACCAGGTCCAGACAGCTGATGGTGGCTTCACTCTCTCTTTCCAACCTCTGTCAAACATACACACTAAAAACTTAACAGCACATCAAACATCATTATGAAGAAGTCATAGTTAGAAGAAGTCAACTAGTGTTATACTAGTTACCTCAAAGTATTACATGAAATACCTGAATATAACAACACCCAAGTCATTCAATACCTCACCTGATGGATACAATTTTATTCTAATGTATCAGGACATAAAATTAATTGGACAAAGTTTGAAGGAATGCCAAGATCCTGGATTGGTAGTGGAGATATAATGACAAGATTTGGTTTTAAGTGGATACCAAAAGGAATGAAATATTTAAGAATTAAAATATGCAGGAAGGTGGAATTAATGTCACATCTAAACTCTGATCCAATTTTACAAAAGATAAAAATGAATTTGGGCAAGTGGACTAAAATAAGGTTGACACTGTGGGAAAGAGTGAATGTAATTAAAATGGTGGTTTCACCAGAGTTTGAATATCCTCTTATGATGCTGCCAGTTACAGTGCCTCCATCCATTTTTTAATAAATATGACACACTGGTTAAGGAGTTGTTCTGGGAAGGGAAAAGGCCCAGGATCAAGTTAACTAAGTTATGTTTACCCAGAGACAAGGGAAGGTTGGACTTATATGACCCAAGATTGTACTGCAACTCCTCTGAGATGGCAAAACTTGCCATAAATTGGACTGGACAATAAATTAGAATGGGCCATTATAGAAAAATCTTTATCCTTCCCTTTCACACACACAGAGCTCCTCTCTCAAATTTCAGTCATATTCGTCCATATCCTGCAATCTGTGTTGTAAAACACCAGTGTACTGGAAAAGTTGGCACAACCATGGAATATGTACACTGGATAATTTGTATGGTGCTGAAGTGTTTAGGTCTTACAATGATGTGTCGAGTAAAATAACTTAAAGGGAAACGACCATTTTTGGAAATATCTTTACATGAGGAACTGTGTCAATTCACTAAACCGGCAAATTGAAGACAACAATATTTTGGTTTTGCCACCTCACCATCACAGAAACTCAATATTCTTCAGGAAAATGAATGCTGCACTCAGTACTAACCTACAAACTCTCAAGGTTTTATGAGAAAAAGACTATGGAGTCATTTTCAGGAATGAGGAACGGATGAAAATAATTTTGCATGTGGCCCTTACCACTACAGCAAATAAATAAATAAAATTTAAAAAAGGCTAGCCATGACCTGATCTTGTCTGACGTTGACAACCTAGCTTCTGAATTTGCTCAGATAAAGTCAGTGCTTCTTTCTCTGAAGCCTGCTGCCTTCCTCTTACAGAGCAATTAACACCTTCCTATGAACATAATGAGGAGGAACTGCACTCCCCCCCCCCACACCCCACTACCAGCCATTGTGATGATGATTTTATGTTGATTGCAGCATGTGACTCATTACTTAAGCCCCTTTCCCACTGGCGTATTTGTAGAGCTGGTCATTGTGGTGTATCATCTATGGTGAGTTGAACAGCTCTCCGCCCACTTTTAGCAGCCCTACGGCGATTTTTTTTTCTCCCTACACAGCAGTATGTTGAGGGCTACATGCGTAGGATGGAAGAAATTAAACATGTTTCATTTTCTTCGGCGTACAGCGCTGGACACAGTTTTAAGCAGGTCTGTGCAACACGGCACTCCTGCACACAACCAAAAACTGAGTGCTGTATCCAGAATGGAGCAAAAGGAGCTTTAAAAGTTTAATGAGTCACAGCGCTTCATTCACAGCAGCCTTTACCACAGCCAGACTCAGCAGCATCTGTACACAATGAAAATGATCCACCAAGACAAAATAATAATAATAATCATGTTAAATGACTCTGTTTCTGATGTGAACCACACCGTGCAGGAGAGAACTGAGCGCACTTCCACAGAGGCAGAAAATAGCACCTTTGGCTACATACGTGGCAGTAATGAAACTGGAAAACCCTAATGATACAGTCCATTATTTTCCAAGTGCAGTGATGTGTTCTGCACAGCCGGCAGGAGTGAAATGGGTTTAACTAGCGGCAAGGTACACGCGACTGTGTGCACACATTAAAAAGTGAACGCATGCAGCTGCAAGCAGATCTATGAACATGGAAAAAGGCTGAGTACGTGCCCATTTCGGGCGTATTTAAATGAAACAACACCGCAATACGCAGCTCTACGAATACGCCAGTGTGAAAGGGGCTTTAGTGTGGGACAACAAGGTCGGATTGGGGCCCAAGAACGGGGAACGTTCCCTCACTTCTTCCATCACAGACTCCAACACTCTAGACAATCACTCTCCTCAGGCGTCTGCTGGTCTGGTCCTAAATCATTCACCCATTGCCAACAGGACTGTAAGGCATTATGTGCAATGGCAGACGCAATGGAGTATAGCTTAGACCACATGCCATTAGTTGACAGTGTTGTTAGTAGCCTGGTTGCAGCACACACTGTTGTTGGCCAGCCAGAGGCCCATTGCCCATGACCTCAGTGTAGGGTCACTCATGACCTCCTCACTCAGAGCTATGACACAGTGGCTCGAACTGGTCGTTTGGAGAACTCTCTCTCTCTCACCTTGCCCTTTCACTGTCTCTCCAGGATGCTGGTGCTGCTGGTGCTGACACTGACACACAGCCTGAGTGATGCTTCGCTCTTGGCAGGTTGAAGTCCACCCTGACCATAGCCCGCCCGGTACCAGCTGTGGTTGGCTCAATCCTCCTTGTCAGAGGCATCCAGGGGATCGCTACGCACCCTGTCTGTTGTCCCAGGCCAGGATTTCAGTCCTGTGGCCCAACAGACCCTGGAGCGTGTTGTTCAGACTAACAGGTCTCACCAGCAATTTCCTGAATTACAGCACACTCCCAGGTGTCAACCTAAGCACACAGGTGGCTTCCGCCATGCTACCTGGGATCTGGGTCTACTGCGTCAGCCTTCCCAGCATTCCACTTGTAAGCCACCCACGGGTGGACCTCCCACAAATGACCAGCGAGACAGACAGACAGACCATCATGTTCACCCCTCAAAATCATCAAGGGGCTGCAGCAGTTGGGTTTGACAACCGGGACAAGGTCACTGGTCATTTTTCCAAGCTCCAATTGATAGCTTCCACTGATCCGAGACCAACTCCCGCCACCAGGTGGGAGTTGGTCTCAGATCAACGGGTGCTTTCCGCATTGGTCAGGGGCTACAATATTCAGTTCAATCGTCACTGTCCCCAAGTTCAATGGTGTAAAAGTCACAGTTGTTACAGATCTAGAGCGGTCCTTTGCTCTCTGGCAGGAAAGTTTTGAACTACTGAAGAAAGAAGCCATAGAGCTGGCCCATCGTACGGATCACCTACGAGGGTTCTATTCACTTTATTTTGTAGTTCCAAAAAAAGGATGGTGGCTATTGTCCTATCCTAAACCTTAGAAAGTTAAATCAGTACATTTCCCATGCTACAACACAACGGAAGTTCTCCGGGAATTTGGATGGGGGACTGGCTTACCAGTGTGGATCTAACGGATGCCTACTTCCACATCCCGGTGTCAGTTCACCACAGGCAGTTCCTCCAGTTTTCCTTCGACGGACGAGCATATCAGTATAGAGTCCTCCCCTTTGGGCTCTCACTCCTCGTACATTCACTAGGTGCATGGCAGCAGCACTCGCTGCTGTGCAGCCTCGTGAGATATGAATTCGTCTGTATCTAGATGACTGGATTGTGTGCGCTCTGAGCTGGCAGCAATCACTCGACAACACTCAGACCCTACTGCACCATGAGTCGCAGCTAGGGCTCACTGTGAATTTTGCAATGAGCTCCTTGACCCCATGCCAACAGTTTTTTTTTGTTTTGTTTTGTTGCCATTGTGATATAATCACTGGCAATGACACCTTCCCCACCCCGCAAAGCGTGGACGATATTCTCACTCTGGTCTGCCGTATTTGCAGGAACGCATGAGTGACTGACTTACAGCCTGCTCCTCCAGCTGATAGGGAAACTGACTGCACTGTCAGCAGTTGTACCTCTGGAACTCCTGACTTTGCACAGCTAACAAATTTGGATGAACAGCCTGGGCCTTGACCCCACACTGCATCACAACAGCACTGTGCATCTTCCAGCCCAGTCCGTCCGATCAAATGCCGTGCATGGACATTACATGACAGCAGATGGAAGCTATTAACCAGTGGTGGAGTACACAAGGCATAGACCCAGAGCCTTGCTCTGGAGCAGTTTTGCTTTGCTGTCTTCAAACACTGTTTGACAGTCATCTTTCTGTCTCTGCAATTAAAGTTCATGTTGCTACTGTCTCTGCTCGACATATTATGGTGAATGGCTGCTCAATAGGGTTCCTCTTCCTGATATGCTGATTTTTACAAGATGTCCTCTGGCTTCGGCCTCAGAGGGTTGCCGTCTCGGGATCTTCCATTGGTCCTGGAGGACTTGTGCTCTTCACCGTTTGAGCCACTGGGAGGCGGTGACCTCAGTTGGTTGTCTGTTAAGACTGCATCCCTCAATGCAATTTCATCCACAAAGGATGTTGGTGAGCTGCATGCCTCGTCAATCACTAAGAACTGTATGAGGTAGATTCTAAAAGGACTGAATGCCGGGTGATGTGTGCTCATATACTGTTGGCTGACGTCACCCAGGACAAGCCCACTAATGTGACTTTGTTGGTTTAAGATTCGACGTCTGTGCATGCGCGCATGGAATAATCCAGGTGCTAAGCACCGCCCTCTGGCGGTCATCCAGAATTCATAGAACCATAGTTACATATGCAACTCTTGTTTTCCTGTAATCTCATTTCCATCTGTGACTTTGTACTTTAGGTTATGACTCAAACTTCATGATCACAGGTGAACATATAGGAGTGTAAATCGACTGGTAAATCAACAGCTGCACTTTCTGCATCAGCTCTTCAACACAGTCCAGTGCAGCATCTGCAGGACCTCGGATGTAGCCACACTTGTGAACCACATCATCCACAAAAAAAAGAAATGTAATTCTGAGGTCACCAAACTAGACATCCCTCCAGCCTCCGACTGCCACCTGAAATCCCACCGAGCATGCTGGGAGAAACTCTTCTGTCGCAGCCTTACATGATGTCCTTTAAAATCACAGTGAGAACAGATATCTAGAACATGACAGACGTTAAATAGCAAAGCTACAATAACAGTTTTGTGTTTTCATCCTCATTAATTTTCTGCTTTCTGTACAGAACTCTAACCAGCTCCTCTGGGGCTGAGAGGGAACATGTGTCAGAAATAGGTGAAGTGGACAGCAAAGGCGCCGCACACTGTTGAACGAGAACACCACACAGCGGAGAGTGAACATGGCGCACAGTGGAGCGCGGAAATGAAGTTGCTCTTTCAATGGATTTGGTGAACCAAAGTTCACCAAATCCATTGAAAGAGCAACTTCAATGGATTTGAATGCAAGAGGGTGATCCCAGATTTTTTTGGACAATAAGTTGCACCTGTCCAAAAAAAAAAAAAAAAAAAAAAAAAAAAAAAAAAGCCTCTTGAACAGTGATGTGAGTGACCCTAGGAAAGCAAACAAGAGTCACCAGGAGATGGCAGATCTCCCCGGTTCCCATGTGTCCAGGATCAGCCAAGTACACCCCTTATGCTCAATATGAATGAAATTGGTTAACGGGTTCTTGAGATATTGCGCTAACAAGTGAATACCGACGGACAGATGGACGTGCTGATCGTTACAAACCTCCTTATTTCATACCGGGGGTAAAAGGACTGCAGCACATGGAATAAAATCTGACACAACTAAAGCTGAACTTACTGTTCATTAGTAGTAACAACATCATCGTTGTATTTTTTGTTTGTGGATCATAGGATAATTTCTCCGAGTCCAATTAATCCACTGATGCTTATTAATGGAGACGCAGAGGACTTTCATTTTGTGGCGCGAAGTGGCCTGATGGAGGAAGAGGAGACTCAACTCACATCAGATCGACCCAGCAGCCACAGACAATTAGCGGATTTCACCTGCCACCAGATTGATACAGCAGAGGACAAACAGCCGCTACGTGGCACAGCGGGACTTTTCTTCAGCCTTGACAAGGAATTAAATTATTTTCAGCTGTTGTTTTCAAAGCGAGTGGACTGAAGATGATCTCACTGAAAGGTAAGACTTTATTTTTACTAGGGGTGTGTGAATGGTTTTAATATTTAATAAGATGTCAAAGATAGTCAAACTATTTTATTTTTTAATCAGTTGATTTTGACCAAAGAGCTGGCAAAACAAAACAAAACAAATTTATAATTTCCACCCAAATGTAGAAATCGCCTCCATTATTTATTTATTTCTTTAGTAATCACCAATCTGTGTTCTGAACTCTGCCAATATCATCACTGTAGTCCAAGGTCCAATGTTTTGTCTCTCTCATTGTCGTCTAAATAAGGCTCAAAACCATAAGGCTGTATTTCACACAGCTTCTTCAGAATCACCTTCAGACTGGACTTAAAAAAAAAAAAAAAACTCCCCCCAAAAAAATGGTCCAAAAACAGCTCGACCTCCACTGTATTTACAGTTGAATTGGGCTTGAATCAGCAGGTGCTGTTCTTGTGAAGACGTAGCAACAATATGGCTGCGGCTGACGGCTGAAATAGTGCGCAGGCTTCAGACAGCACTTTATCTTCCTCCTGTGCACTTATCAACTTTTACTATTCAGGATTTTTTAAAATATCAACATTTCATTATTTTAGTGATCATCTGTGCCCATTTTTTGGTGTCACCTACACTTTAATATCAGCGTTTCAGTCCTTCTCCTCTAACAATGCCGACATAAACTTATTCTTGATGAAACTGTCACACTTTAACTTGTCTCCCCACTGCAGAACATCTCCATCCATGATTTGCTTTGTAGCTCCTCAAGGCAATGTGGTAAAATTTGCACCACCGTCTCTCATTGGCTGCTGCTTGTATGATTGACAGCGCTTGATAAATGAGATTGCGTGTAACATTTATTTTTCAGTCTTGGATGCTTGGGATGAAGATGCGAAGACGTGAAAATGCAAGACTTCTTATCCACTATGGTGTATCATCAGAGATGTTTCCAATCAATTATACAAACAATAAACTGCTCCAGCAAATATGTACATCAATTCCAACCTGGACTGCTCTGGAAAAGAAGAAGGAAAAAAATAAAAAAGACTTCAGGGAATTTTCTGGAAGACTCACATCACTGTTGAAGATGAAAAAAAAAAAAAAAAAAAGCAGTTGCACCTTTTTTATTGTATGTGGAACTCAGTTTTTAACAGCTTTTTCCTGGTGGTGAATTTAACAATGGACAGAAGCTGAGTAGCACAAGTGCGGACCACAGCATGTGCTGTTACTTAACATAAGCTATTTTCAATTCTAAAAATAAGCCAGATGGAAAAATAAATGTGCATTGGACAACATATTTGATGTTATTTGACACAGTTGGGATAAAGGAAATCATCAGATGGACACGGAGAACTAAACAGTGGATTCATGCATGCAGGAAGCCCTTTGTCTATGGATGTACAATAAAGAATTTTAATTTCTAAACTAAGGACAATGGACACTGATTACTAGCCCACAGCATTGTAAACACTGTAATAAAAGTTTGAGTCCATTTGATTTTTTTTAAACTGTTGTCATGTACCTTTATTTATTGGAGTTTCTTTTGAGAGTGTATCGATTCCTGCGAAAGCCCTATTTACACTTACTATAATTAATAAGAAATGCATGTTTTTGGTATGCAAGTCACACTGGAGTTGGAAAAAACAAAAACAAAAACGGGCAACCTATACTTTGAAAAATACAGTGTTTTCTCATCATTTGCTGAGTTACAAGAAGAGAGCATTTAATGTTTTTGCATCACTGTCAACACAATCTGGGTGAGACGAACTCACCCAGTCACCCACTGATATTTTTGCTGTCCATGTCCTATGCCGTTACTAGCACAGGATGAGGGAGAGACAACAAAGTGGTGAAATGGTGGCAAACAAGCTTCGAACATGTGATAAAACGAGTGAAGCCATTTCTTTCTCCTGTGTGTGCTTAATGTGAACTGATCAGCTCAGCAGTTTGTAATATGACAGCAGAAACTAAAATAACGTCAAATATACACAGTCATAAAAATATGGACCTACATATATGTTCTGGCTGGGGGTGTCATGTGGATTAGTGGCTACCATAGCTGCCTACAGCAGGAAGGTCCTGGGATTGTGTCCTGCCTGGTCCTTTACCGAGTGGAGTTCACGTGGATTCCCTCCAGCTGCTCCGGCTTCCTCCCACATCCAAAGACATACAGGGTTAGTGAATTGTAAATGTAACGGTTGGTGTGAATGTGTTTGTGTGTCAGCCCTGCCATAGACTGCCGTTCTGTCCAGGTTGTCCCCCGCCTCTTCCACAGTAACTGCTGGGATAGGCTCCATCTCCCCTGAACCTCAACTGGAATTCTGGATTGATGGACACGACCACCGTGGTTCACAGATCAGCTTGTATGTTTAGGATGTCCAGCAGATATTTTGTTCCTCTTTTGAACTTTGGGAGAGATTCATCTTTTTTAACCTCTTTCAGCGACTCCTCTTCATTCAGGGTTCCCACCATGGCTCATCCACCTCCGGTACAGAAGTAGTAAATCCTGTGCAGGCTCTAAGGTCCATCAATGCCCATCCTTATTCCTAAAATCAGCAGCATGAAGTGGATGGCAGTCTCCAAATCCCTCTGTATGGGACCCATTTAACCTGGTGGGACTGGAACAATGCAGATAAAGTATCTTGTCTGAAGACACAGACAGACAGCATTACCAAGAATCAAACCCACCTGGTGAAATAAAGTAATGTTTATACTTTGATGGTGGGATAAATCCAGAGTGACTGGAGGAACTCCAAACAGATACCGGAAGTTCCATAAGTACTTGGACAAGGACAACATTTTAATCATTTTTCTTATACCACCACCACCACGATCAATTTATGCAGGTAGTGTAGCCTATTATCTTTAATTCACATGGTTAACAAAAATAAGGCATTAACAATATCAGAATTGCAGCTATTTGTACAAAATATCTTTCCATTTACAAATGCCGCAAGTAACTGGATAAAGTGCTTTCTTGAAAGACTTGATGTTTTTGCTACCAGAAGGCACATGGGAGGCTCAAGTCTAGATTTGATCAGTTTTCTTTAAAGATAGTCCTTCTCTACGTCACTCCACTCTTCAGATGTCTGGGTGTCTTGGTGGCTTCCCTCACTTGTGTCCTTCTTGTATGGTGACCCAGTTCTTGAGCACTGCCTCCTCCAGACAGATTAACAATACAGCACTATATGGTTTGTATTTTATAATCATGTCCAACAGAAATTCAGTGATTTGAAAATGCTCATGTACAGTGCCTCTTGGGCGTTTACATATTTTAATTTGTTTATGCCATTTTGAACACAAAAAGTCATTCAAGCTTATCAATATATTTTTTTTAATATATAAAATTATCCTCCTTAAATTGTGCATCCGTAGTAAATAATGAATGAGTAGTAAATAAAAAAAATGAGCTGACTACTCTAAATAAAGAATTATAAAAATATTGATCTATTCCATTTCATTTTTGGTGCCAAATGTCTTGAGAAAATAAACCATAAACATGGGGAATTTAGCCTGATTTCACCTCCTGCTGGAAAAAAAAAAAAAAAAAAACAAACACTCAGAAACATGGAGCTGTAAGGAATGTGGACTTTGATGACATCATGCAGGGTAACACCCCTTGAGGCCCTCTACTGAAATGAACTGAATGGGAAAAGCTGAATTTTCTACACTGTTTTTTGTGGACTTTGACATTGAAAACCCAGAATCAGAATAGCTTTTATTCACCAAGTATCCTCAAAGTATACAAGGAATTTGACTCTGGTTTGAACTGTACTCTCTCTATACAAGCATGTACAAATACACATAAACACTAAACAATTCACAATAAAAAAAAATGTGCAAATAAAATATGCAGTAAAAAATGTGTGCAAAGGAGAAAGAGAAACAGACTGAAGTTGTACATGAGGTATATAAATGAGTGAGTTTTTTGGCAGGTTAAATTGTTCATCAGTGTGATGGTCTGTGGAAAGAAACTGTTCCTGTGTCTGGTTGTTCTGATGTCTGGAGCTCTGTAATGTCGACCAGAGGGGAGGAGTTTAAACAGTGTGTGAGGGGTCTGTTACCAGCTCATATCCTAGTCCTGGTCCTAACCCTAACCCAGTATAAGTCCTGGATGGGGGGCAGGGTGGCTCTGATGATTTTCTTCTACAGACCTGACAGTTGGTTGAAGTCTGTGTCTGGCATGTTTGGAGGCAGAGGGAAACCAAACAGAGATGAAGATGCACAGGACAGACTGGATGATGGATGTGTAGAAGATGGTGAGCAGTTCCTGGTGCAGGTTGAACTTCCTGAGCTGTCTGAGGAAGTAGTACATCCTCTGCTGTGCCTTTTTCCTGATGGAGTCTATGGCGGAGGACCACTTCAGATCCCGGGAGATGGTGGATCCTAGGAACCGTAAAGTCTCCACAGCAGGCACAATCCCGTTGAGGACGGGTGGTGGTGGGGGGCGTCCATGATCATCTCCACAGTCTTGAGTGGGTCCAGCTCCAGGTTGCTGTGACCACACCAGAGGACCAACTGTTCCACCTCCTGTCTATATGCAGCCTCATCACCATCCTAGACGAACCAGTGGTGGTGGTATCATCTGCAAACGGGCGTTTAACAGAGGGGTTCCCTAAGGTGCAGTCTTTTGTCTAGAGTGAGAAGAACAGTGAGGAGAGCACACACCTCTGACAGGTGCCGGTGCTGATTGTCCATGTGGGAGCTGGCACAGAGAGGTTGGAGAGTTTTTGGTGGAGAATGTTGGGCATGATGGTGTTGAATGCCGGGAATGAAGGATCCTCACATACATCCCTGCAGAGTCCAGGTGCTGCAGGATGCAATGCAGTCAGGGTTCGTTGAATGGTATGTTCCAGCTTTCACCTCATGAAATATTCGTACCATTGAACTCAAACATTCATTATTTGTATATATATATATATATATATATATATATATATATATATACACATATATATATATACACACACACACACACACACACAACCCCTGGCAAAAATTATGGAATCACCGGCCTCGGAGGATGCTCATTCAGTTGTTTAATTTTGTAGAAAAAAAAGCAGATCACAGACATGACACAAAACTAAAGTCATTTCAAACGGCAACTTTCTAGCTTTAAGAAACACTATAAGAAATCAGGAAAAAAAAATTGTGGCAGTCAGTAACGGTTACTTTTTTAGACCAAGCAGAGGGAAAAAAAATATGGACTCACTCAATTCTGAGGAAAAAATGATGGAATCATGAAAAACAAAAGAACGCTCCAACACATCACTAGTATTTTGTTGCACCACCTCTGGCTTTTATAACAGCTTGCAGTCTCTGAGGCATGGACTTAATGAGTGACAAACAGTACGCTTCATCAATCTGGCTCCAACTTTCTCTGATTGCTGTTGCCAGATCAGCTTTGCAGGTTGGAGCCTTGTCATGGACCATTTTCTTAAACTTCCACCAAAGATTTTCAATTGGATTAAGATCCGGACTATTTGCAGGCCATGACATTGACCCTATGTGTCTTTTTGCAAGGAATGTTTTCACAGTTTTTGCTCTATGGCAAGATGCATTATCATCTTGAAAAATGATTTCATCATCCCCAAACATCCTTTCAATTGATGGGATAAGAAAAGTGTCCAAAATATCAACGTAAACTTGTGCATTTATTGATGATGTAATAACAGCCATCTCCCCAGTGCCTTTACCTGACATGCAGCCCCGTATCATCAATGACTGTGGAAATTTACATGTTCTCTTCAGGCAGTCATCTTTATAAATCTCATTGGAATGGCACCAAACAAAAGTTCCAGCATCTGAGGCTGCGCGTGGACACTCCCACAGACACAGCGTGCATGTGAGCAGCTGAGGCTGCGCGTGGACACTCCCACAGACACAGCGTGCATGTGAGCAGCTGAGGCTGTGCGTAGACACTCCCACAGACACAGCGTGCATGTGAGCAGCTGAGGCTGCGTGACCAGCTGAAGGATTCGTGTTCACAGACTTACCGCTAATTCGCTCTCAATAAACTCTTTCGTGTCAGGCGCTTTTCTGGCTTTCCCACTGGCTGCAGATGTAGGTTTTACTTTCTTGGGTGGACCTGCTGATGGCTACAGGAAACAAAGACACAAATGGTCTCAAACACAACCGTGGGATCATCTTCCTGCCAGCAAACACTACAGGTTAAAACTGAAAAAATATGCTGTACATGACATGATGATACAACGGGACACTGCTGTATCATAAACGTATCTACACAATCACAGAATAATGGCACAGGACTTAAGGTGTGCACATCTCTTTGCACAGTGCAGCGCATTGTCTGTCGTGTGCGATCGACCTAAAATGTTAACTATTTCAAATTGCAACAATAATCCTGTTCTGCCGCGGGGGATGTTGTGGGATCACTACCTTGCTGGCAGGAGCAGTTTGAGGCTTTTTGTTGAGAACAGATGATCTGGGTGAAGCTTCAGCAGGAGGAGCAGCTTTAGCAGCTACAGCCTTCTGTTCAGTCCCTCCATCTTTTCCTCCTCCGACCTTCTTTCCTCCAGGGAGCTCAACTTTGTTGGCACATTCCTTTATCTGTGAGTGCGGGACATAGAAGGAAAAGTCAATCAGAAAAACAGCACTAAATGTTGCAGAGTGTTTCAATCTCTACCTTATCCTTCTTGAGTTTGTCCAGGTCAGCCAGGAAGGGGTTGACCGCTTTCTCTCTGACCACTTTCATGGATGTGCCCAAAGCTTCGACTGCAGCATCACGAACCTCCGGTGAAGAGTCGTTCACTTGCTGAACACGGAGACAGATTGACAGTAATGGACGACATGCAATCAAACAGCAAAACAATGAGTGATTCCGACGACTGAAATGTGACTTTAAATGCGAGTCTCTACAAACCCAGTCATTAAAAACCTGAATAGCATGTGAAGTTTGAACCTCACACATCCTGTGTGCACTCAGTGCCACACAGCATGTGATGATGTTAGAACCTCACACATTTTAAAAACAAATTTTAAAGACAGTAACATTAGCAGAAATGGATATACACCCAGACAACAGCTTAAAGTTTTGTGCTATAATGAAGTGTAGATGCAGTAACATGGACTCATTCAAAGAACCGTGGAAACTGGATTCTCGTGTGGTCTAAATATGGTCATGCACACACACATGGTCCTTGCACACACAGACCACATGTTTTTATGTTGGAACTGAACTGAGCTGTGGAGCTGTGTTCTGCTTAACCAAATGTGCAGACCGTATTTTCTGCACCATAAGGCGCACCGGATTATAAGGCCCGCCCTCAATTAGCGGGTACTTAACCCTTACAAAAGGCGCACGCTAAAACATACAGTCTACAAAAAAAAAAAAAAAAAAAAAAACGGTCACGGAAGCAAAACGGTGAGTTTATTTGAACTTTTTAACAACTTTGAACTACCGGAATAACAACAATATGGTACTCACATTATTTTTTATTATGGTTGTGTCACTAATCCATCGAAGTCTTCATCTTCTGTGTCTGAATTGAACTGCTGGTCTTCTAGCTGTGGCCACCTGGCTTTGTTTCTGCGGAAACTCCGTTTGGTCTTTTTAACTTGGCGCAGTTCATTTTCTTGTTTCCTCTCGCAGCTGCTCTATTCCCATGAACAACCGCGTAACTGATAGCCTGCAGTTTGAATTGTGCCTCGTAAGCATGTCTCTTCGCTGGCGCCATTTTCGGGGGTCCTTAGACAAACAAATGTTTTGCAGGATACCTGTAGTATACGGTAACTACCAGAGGAGTGGTGGAGGTAAGTGTACGTATCACGGGCTCTTCTCTGATTGGTTTATCGCTGGCAGCGTACGTACTCTACGCTACCAGCGTACGTACTTTACGTATTACGTAATGTTCTCCGATTGGTTTATCACTGCCAGGGTACATACTCTACACTGCTAGCGTACGTACTTTACGTATTACGTCCTTGTGTCAGTGGGAAATGGTCCAATATTCCGACGGTCAAAGACAACGTCGGTCGTTTTTACAGATTTGGAATTCAGTGCGCACATAAGGCGCACCGGATTATAGGGCGCACGGCCGATTTTTGTGAAAATTTAAGGCTTTTAGGTGCGCCTCATGGTGCGGAAAATACGGTAATTATTATTTCCACTGCACAAATACACAGTATGTGGCTAATTCACAACTTTAACAATACAAGGTCTGTCCAAAAAGTAACGGACCTTTTTTATTTTTTTCAAAAACCATATGGATTTGAATCACGTGTGATTGCATCAGCCAAGCTTGAACCTTGGTGCACATGTGTGAGTTTTTTCACGCCTGTCGGTTGCGTCATTCGCCTGTGAGCAGGCTTTGTGTGAGCACTGGTCCACCCCTCTCGTTGGATTTTTATTGCGAATAAATGTCTGAACGATTTGGAGCTTTGCTGCATCAATTTTTTCCAGAAACTGTGAGAAACCTCCAGGTGGACACCATTTGGAAAATTCAGATGGCTTTCAGGGACGATTTTATGGGGATTACACAGATTAAGGAGTGCTCCAGCTGGATAAAGACCGTCCACAGCGTCTGAGAGCGCGGCGCACTCCGAACGCCGATCGACAAGCTGAAACCCCGCTGAAACAACCAGATCATTTCCAAAGTGAAGGCTTTGTTGATCCGGGACATTGTTGCGGAGGGATGCGCCACGGAGCCGCTCATGGCGCGGACAAAAGCACCTCCGTGTTGGTCTCACAGGACGGCTTTCAGATGGCTTTCGGTGGCTTTTCAGTCGTGTGACTATCTGAGAAATTGTCGATGAGCTGGACATGCCAGAACATGTCCTGTGAGGCTTCATCACGGCGTTGCTTTGCGCCATGCGGCTCCGTCCCAACGCGCAAATTCCTCTGCTTCTCTTTCCATGACAAAAACTCCTGTAACAGTGGAATGTGCCGAAAAAGTGCTGATGTCCACGTCTTCTTCCTAGTTCTGTGGTGGTCAGACGATGTCCTGGATCAACAAAGCCTTCACTTTGGAAATGATCTGGTTGTTTCAGCGGGGTTTCAGCCTGTCGATCGGCGCTCGGAGTGCGGCGCGCTCTCAGCCGCTGTGGGTGGTCTTTAAACCGGCTGTAACATTCCTTAATCTGTGTGATCCCCATAAAATCGTCCCTGAAAGCCATCTGAATTTTCCGAATGGTGTCCACCTGGAGGTCTCTCACAGTTTCTGGAAAAAAATCGATGCAGCAAAGCTCCAAATCGTTTAGACATTTTATTCGCAATAAAAATCCGACGAGAGGGGTGGACCACTGCTCACACAAAGCCTGCTCACAGGCGAATGACGCAACTGACAGGGGTGAAAAAACTCACGCATGCGCACGAAGATTTAAGCTTGGCTGATGCAATCACATGTGATTCAAATCCATATAGTTTTTGAAAAAAATAAAAAGGTCCGTTACTTTTTGGACAGACCTCGTATATAATGGGAGAAAAGCAGGGGGCCTAAGACAGACCCCTGTGGAACCCCAAATTTCATGTCACTAAGGTTAGAGGTTGTGTTACTGTACAAAACACAGTGAAAATGACTGGTCAAGTATGACGTCAGCCATGCAAGGGCACTCCCAGTAATCCCAAAATGATTTTCCAGCCTATTAAGTAGAATATGATGATCCACAGTATCAAATGCAGCACTGAGATCTTACTTTTTGGACAGACCTCGTACATGAATTATTTTACATCATAAAAGTACATAATCTGTTTAAGGTAGTCCTTTCATTGAAGACATGTTAGTTGCTGTATTCTGACAAGCTTGTTTTTTTTTGTCTCCCATTACTGAAATCAGATGGTTCTCTAACTACAGTTTACATCTGCACTACATGTTGTCCCTTTGCTGGGTTCATGGTTTTGGTTCTATACTTCCGACCCTTGGTTCGCGTTGCAGGTATACCTTGGTGAGGGCAGCACAGAGAGGTTTGAGAATACTCTTCGGCAGCATGGCCTGGGTACAGTGTCTGAAGGACCGGGCCAGAAACAAGGAGGCCTGCTGCTTAATGGAGGGGTTCTTATTGTCCATCACAGCCAGGATGTGCTCCGACAGGTTCTGCAGTGTGGTCTGCAATCAAATAATAAAGATTAATCAACACAAAATTTAAAATCATCAGAAAAGGAGGCAGTTAAGAGCCAGAAACTATTCTCAAATTGACAACAGTTAAAAACAAAACCAAGTTATCAATCCATCTATATACAACCCCTGGCAAAAATTATGGAATCACCGGCCTTGGAGGATGATCATTCAGTTGTTTAATTTTGTAGAAAAAAAGCAGATCACAGACATGACACAAAACTAAAGTCATTTCAAATGGCAACTATCTGGGTTTAAGAAACACTATAAGAAATCGGGAAAAAAAATTGTGGCAGTCAGTAACGGTTACTTTTTTAGACCAAGCAGAGGGAAAAAAATACGGACTCACTCAATTCTGAGGAATAAATTATGGAATCACCCTGTAAATTTTCATCCCAAAAACTAACACCTGCATCAAATTAGATCTGCTCGTTAGTCTGCATCTCAAAAGGAGTGATCACACCTTGGAGAGCTGTTGCACCAAGTGGACTGACATGAATCATGGCTCCAACACGAGCGATGTCAATTGAAACAAAGGAGAGGATTATCAAACTCTTAAAAGAGGGTAAATCATCATGCAATGTTGCAAAAGATGTTGGTTGTTCACAGTCAGCTGTGTCTAAACTCTGGACCAAATACAAACAACATGGGAAGGTTGTTAAAGGCAAACATACTGGTAGACCAAGGAAGACATCAAAGTGTCAAGACAGAAAACTTAAAGCAATATGTCTCAAAAATCGAAAATGCACAACAAAACAAATGAGGAACAAATGGGAGGAAACTGGAGTCAACATCTGTGACCGAACTGTAAGAAACTGCCTAAAGGAAATGGGATTTACATACAGAAAAGCTAAACGAAAGCCATCATTAACACCTAAACAGAAAAAACAAGGTTACAATGGGCTAAGGAAAAGCAATCGTGGACTGTGGATGACTGGATGAAAGTCATATTCAGCGATGAATCTCGAATCTGCATTGGGCAAGGTGATGATGCTGGAACTTTTGTTTGGTGCTGTTCCAATGAGATTTATAAAGATGACTGCCTGAAGAGAACATGTAAATTTCCACAGTTGATGATGATATGGGGCTGCATGTCAGGTAAAGGCACTGGGGAGATGGCTGTCATTACATCATCAATAAATGCACAAGTTTACGTTGATATTTTGGACACTTTTCTTATCCCATCAATTGAAAGGATGTTTGGGGATGATGAAATCATTTTTCAAGATGATAATGCATCTTGCCGTAGAGCAAAAACTGTGAAAACATTCCTTGCAAAAAGACACATAGGGTCAATGTCATGGCCTGCAAATAGTCTGGATCTTTATCCAATTGAAAATCTTTGGTGGAAGTTGAAGAAAATGGTCCATGACAAGGCTCCAACCTGCAAAGCTGATCTGGCAACAGCAATCAGAGAAAGTTGGAGCCAGATTGATGAAGAGTACTGTTTGTCACTCATTAAGTCCATGCCTCAGAGACTGCAAGCTGTTATAAAAGCCAGAGGTAGTGCAACAAAATACTAGTGATGTGTTGAAGCGTTCTTTTGTTTTTCATGATTCCATAATTTTTTCCTCAGAATTGAGTGATTCCATATTTTTTTCCCTCTGCTTGGTATAAAAAAGTAACTGTTACTGACTGCCACAATTTTTTTTCCTGATTTCTTATAGTGTTTCTTAAAGCTAGAAAGTTGCCATTTGAAATGACTTTAGTTTTGTGTCATGTCTGTGATCTGCTTTTTTTCTACAAAATTAAACAACTGAATGAACATCCTCCAAGGCCGGTGATTCCATAATTTTTGCCAGGGATTGTAATACTGCCTAAGGGAAGCATGTATAAAGTGAATAAAATTGGTCCTAGCACAGAACCTTGTGGAACTCCATAATTAACCTTAGTCTGTGAAGAAGACTCCCCATTTACATGAACAAATTGTAATTTATTAGATAAATATGATTCAAACCACCGCAGCGTAGTGCCTTTAATACCTATGGCATGCTCTAATCTCTGTAATAAAATTTTATGGTCAACAGTATCAAAAGCAGCACTGAGGTCTAACAGGATGAGCACAGAGATGAGTCCACTGTCTGAGGCCATAAGAAGATCATTTGTAACCTTCACTAATGCTGTTTCTGTACTATGATGAATTCTAAAACCTGACTGAAATTCTTCAAATAGACCATTCTTCTGCAGATTATCAGTTAGCTGTTTTACAACTACCCTTTCAAGAATTTTTGAGAGAAAAGGAAGGTTGGAGATTGGCCTATAATTAGCTAAGATAGCTGGGTCGAGTGATGGCTTTTTAAGTAATGGTTTAATTACTGCCACCTTAAAAGCCTGTGGTACATAGCCAACTAATAAAGATAGATTGATCATATTTAAGATCGAAGCATTAATTAATGGTAGGGCTTCCTTGAGCAGCGTGGCTGGATTAGCAGCCTAATCACAGAAGCTTCCTCAGCTAAATTTGTTGCTCTGGTAGTCTGACTTATGCCTTGACTCTTGTAGAGAAGAATAACAGAAGCCAGCAAAGCTGGAGTTTTAAACCTAACCAGACCCCTCCTACCGAGAGGCAGACTGCTTTTGGCAGTGACTAACAATTGCTCTAATTAGCACCGATTGTGCCCTAGTTAACACTCTCCTAATGACAGAGCAGCTGTCCCTCCTAACGATGGGACTGACGCCTCTCCTGATGACTCCTGACAATGTGAATGACTCATTACCATGAACAAAACACTGAAACTGCTTTGACCTGAGTACCCCATTGTAAACAGTTGACAAAGCGTGTCTCAGACCCCCTCCCCGGTTAAGGCTGGGTTTCAACTGTTTCACATACAATGCTTCCTTCACTGCCCTCTCAAACCATTTCTTTTCTCTGGCTAAGATTTTAACTTCCTTGTCCTCAAATGTGTGGTTAGTGTCTTTAAAGCCCCTTTCACATTGGTGTATTCGTAGAGCTGCTCATTGTGGTGTATCGTCTATGCTGAGATGAGCAGCTCTCCGCCAACTTTTAGCTGCTTTATGTTGAGTTTTTGTCTCCCCGTGGAAGAAATTAAATGTTTCATTTTCTTCAGCATAGAGTGCTGGACACAGTTTTAAGCAGGTCTGCGCAGCACAGCGTTACTGCATGCAAGTCTGTGCACCACGGCGCTCCTGCACACGACCAAAAACTGAGTGCTGGACCCAGAGTGATTCAGCTGAGAACATGATCACACAGCCTGTGCGTGCTCAGAACAGGGAATCGAACCTCAACTCAGAAATCCAGCAACACAACAGAAACAGCATCTCTCTCTCTCTCTCTCTCTCTCCTCGCTCTCTCTCTCTCTCTCTGTGTCGTTCAGAGCAGCATTTACCACAGTCAGACTCAGCAGCATCTGTACACAATGAAAGTGATCTGACAAGACACAAATAAATAATAATGACAATGATATTAAATGACTCTCTTTTTGAGCCGCACCTCACCTGCAGTAGAGAACAGAGAACACTTCCACAGAGGGCGGCATGGTACACGTGGCTGTGTGCACACATTAAAAAGTGAATACACGCAGCTGCAAGTATGAAACACAACGCTGCAATACACATCTCTACGAATACGCCAATGTGAAAGGGGCTTAAGGTGGGGGTGACCTGCAGACTGAGGTCCACCGGCGCATCTTCCACACCCCCAGCTCCGTCACAGTGAGCATCTTCTCTCCCTCGGCCGGGAGCACCACCTCCTATCCGCAGTCTGACTTGAAGCGAGCAAAAAAGTGGTTGAGCTCCTCAGCAAGTGAAGCGTTGGCGCACATGGCGGGTGAGCGTGGCGCTTTATAGTCAGTGATGGTGAGTAGTCCTTGCCACAGTGCTCTGGGATTGTTAGTATCCATTTGCTGCTCCAGCCTCGCACCATAACAGCATTTGGCTTCCTTGACAGTGTTCCTGACAGCATAAGTAGCTGCCTTATATGCCATCATGTCCCTGATGACGAGTCCTGAGTTGTAGGCACCAGTGTGGGCTTTCAGAGCGTCACGGACAGTTTTATCCGCCCACGGCTTCTGATTCGGGAAGATTCTAATGGTGGATCTCGGTATGATGTCCACTACCAAATATATATTTATATAACTTAGTTAATAAAATTTAAATTTAAAAAAGTAATCTAATAATCAGACCTAACAGAAAATAGCACAGCACTGTTTCGTGCTTCTTCACATTTTAAGAAATATATTTCTTCACAGGTATAAAATTTAAATTTAAAAAAGTAATCTAGTAATCAGACCTAACAGAAAATAGCACAGCGCTGTTTCGTGCTTCTTCACATTTGAAGAAATATATTTCTTCACAGGTATAAAATTTTAATTTAAAAAAGTAATCTAGTAATTAGACCTAACAGAAAATAGCACAGCGCTGTTTCGTGCTTCTTCACATTTTAAGAAATATATTTCTTCACATGTATAAAATTTTAATTTAAAAAGTAATCTAGTAATTAGACCTAACAGAAAATAGCACAGCGCTGTTTCGTGCTTCTTCACATTTTAAGAAATATATTTCTTCACATGTATAAAATTTTAATTTAAAAAGTAATCTAGTAATTAGACCTAACAGAAAATAGCACAGCGCTATTTCGTGCTTCTTCACATTTTAAGAAATATATTCACATGTCCCACATCACAAACATTTCAACATTTGCTGTCCAGGTGACCTTGTAAACCCAGATACACATCAGGACTTCCAGAGATGGAGCTGAACACCAAAACGGAGGGTTGGGGAAATACTTTTTGAGCCTACTGGTAAGGACCAGGAGTACCAATTTTGTTACTGGTCCTCCTGGTCCAAGGCAGTAACCCCAGGCATTTGAAAGCTCAGAGCCTCCAACGGCGAGCCTCAGCATAGCATTAATCCTCACATCACATGCATGTATTCAATCAATTTGTAAATCTATGACATAATAGAATGTTTTCATTTTGTGTTGAATGTATGTAATGTAATACACATTTGCTTCCATGATCCTCTGCATTCATGTGAACATGGTGTGCGCCTGAAACTTCGCTCTGTAATTCTGGCCTTGTGCTCTTCTTATGCAGCCCATATAGCTGTGTAAGCTCTATAATAGCTCTGATTTTTTTAGGCAACAATTATATCTATTGCTTCTCAGCCTAGTATGATCAAGATTTTATGGTTGTTGAGGTAAATCATGACACCACACAATTCTCCTTTGTTGACTGAGCTTCATTCATGAAGTCAGTGGTTTGACTGAGTGGCACAGCATGGGCCATTGTACTCTCTGAACAACGGCTCAGTTATTTAAGGTGCAAGATTAAAAATAACAGTTGGTCTTGTCAAGCACTTAATCACTAGACTGACAAGATTTTTAACTAGACATATGTCTAGCAGGGGAAAATATCAACTAGACATAGGTCAAAAGTCTATGTCTACTAGTCGATGTCCCCGGACAAGTGGAATTTTCTAACCCTGAAAACATCAAGTCCAGAAGAAAGAAGAGGATATATCTACTCTCCAAAATGTGAGGAAAGTGTCTCCGCAAACTCCATCAAGAGATTGAAGCTGTGGAGGAGACCTTCTGCTGGCTGAATGTCCCATTTAACATTTGCAGTTTGGTATGCTTACGTCTTTTGGGTCAAGGATGAACACCACCAAAGTGGAACACTGATAGGACTAATAGCTTTGGAGAAGCTATGGATATTAGCTAACGTTGCTAACTACATTCTGGACTCACACGCCATTCCAGCAGGCGGCGGTAACTCATCTATATATTAAAAGTGTGAGTGCATACCTCATTTTTTGTAAGTTCAATTTAAGGACATAATATAATTGTAAAGATGTTAAAAATACATGGATGACACAAGAAAGTGAAAATACTTATTTCCATTGTGGTCCATTTAAAAATCAAGTGACAAAACAGAAGTAATAATAAAATAATAATAATAAAACTAGTGTGTATATTAGAGCCCGACCAATACATCGGCCAGCCGATATTATCGGCCGATATAAGCCCTTTTCAAAGTACTCACCGTCGGCCGAAATTTTGCCGATAAATTCTCAAACAGAACAGTTACTGAAATAATGTGTCGGCAATGTAAAATGTCCTTGCACCATTTGTCCAGTAGATGGAGCTCTGACTCCATTCAACTGAGAGCTGCTTACAGCCCTGCTTAAATGTGTTCGTCACCGCCCCCATAGTTCGCCGTCTCAGAGGCGATTGCTCTAAGACTGCAAGGGAAGCTCAGCTTCCCCTAAAATGTCAAAAAATAACTGATCAAATATATACTGTTGTGTGTACATGTCATTGACTAAATATGCACTCAACTTTTGTTCAGAATCAGCTTCTTATCACTGGTAACGACGCGGCTTTCCTCTCATTCATTCTCGCAGCTTCACAGTGCTTTAAGAGTGCTTTAATAGCGAAACAAAGCATGCAGCAAAACGAGACGAGTCATTGGATAAATGCTGGGCTTTGTCCCGCCCATCGGACGCTCAGCGTCTATGGGGCAGTGGGCTGGCCTCGGCTGGCCCAGACACTCAGCTTCTGCATGATGATTGGATGATCTGTCTTAGGCTGAATTCCTTTTTGATTGACAGCAAAATGAGCGAATCAGTGATCTTTTGGTGTAAACATCCGTGGGAGCATTTTCATTCTTTTCTGAGTTGAACCGGAGACTTTCCTAATCCTCTTAGCGGCATTTTCTTTGTTAAAAACGCCTAGCGACAAATCGAGCTTCTATTTCTGGTGGGGTTTTTTTGTAGCTGCTTGTGTTTGGAGACTGACTTCTATCACTCTTTCTGACTTCTATCGCAGTGTTTGTCCCTACCGAGCAGCCCCTCCACTGTCACAAACCACTCACAAGCGCACACACTTCACATTAGCCTCGCGCCAGCTAGCGAGCTATCGTAACAGGCGTTACGGCCCGTTACCATATCATTTTGGAGCGTTACGCTTATTTTGGACCGTGTAATCGACCGTTTCTGCAGCACGACTCCAGTTTGAAGCGTGAATCACTGAAGCAATGCTTCGATTCAATGGCTCGTGGCTCTTTGATTTGCTGCTCTTCAGAAGCGGCAAGTCCACTTCTTAACCGCTCTCAAAGCCATTAAAATATCATGAGTCATTTTTGTGTGTATTAAAGTCATTTACTGGGACTGTTGTCTTGTTGCAGTCAACAAACGAGAATCATCCTCCGTTCCTTTGTCACAGATTCAAATGATGCGCGGCTCTTTGCTGCGAGTCTGCTCGGAATTAATAAGCTTAAGCTTTAAATTTTCAAAAGCTGCCCCCCTTCCGTTCCGTTTTGTTAACATAATGTTAACACACACACACAATAATAACAACAACAACAATATATGGGCACCTTAAAAGCTCAAATGTTTCAGCACAGGAGGACAATCCAGGGCTCAACAATGCCCAGCTCTCCACAATTTCTCTTATACTCACTTGACTGGTAAGCACTGAAAGCCGAGATAGGCATGTCCCAACTTGTCCTTTGACATGCCGAAACGGAGGTGTTCTTTGTCTTGCTTGCCGTCGTGACACGCGAAGCATCCGCGCGGCTTTCCATGACAAAATCTCTTGTTAAAAGTGAAATCTGCCGGAAAATGGCTGATGTCCAGCTCTTAAGATAACCAGAGAAATTGCACAGGACGGTCCCGGATCCACAGAGCCATCCATTTAGAAATGATCTGGTGGTTTCTGCCTGTCGTCGCAGCTCGGAGCGCGGCGCGCCGTGCGCCATTGTGGGCCATCCTTAAAGCGATAGTAACACTCCTTAATCTCTGCCAAGCCCTTAACATTTTCACCGAAAGCCATCAAAATTTTTCAAATGGTTTCCAGCTGCCTGTCTCCAACAGTTTCTGAAAAAATTCTGATGGAAAAAAAGCCCAAATCATTCCGCCATTTCCTCGCAATGAAACGACGACGAGAGGGGTGGAGCAGTGCTCACTCAAAGCCTGCCCACAGGCGAATGACGCAACCGACAGGCGTGGAAAAACTCACGCATGAGCACGAAGGTTCCAGCTTGGCTGATGTAATCACACGTGATTCAAATCCATATAGTTTTTGAAAAAAATAAAAAGGTACGATACTTTCTGGACAGACCTCGTATAACTCCAATCCAGACAAGGCATACGTTTTAGTTTTGATATGGACCTACATCTGTATGTTACATTTCTGACTGTGAGTTAGCCAACTCTGAGGGTTGCTTAAGAAATGCCCTCTAAATTTTATGTGAGTCACTTTATTTTTCTTACACTTGAGAATGCCCTCTGATAAATTCTATTTTTTTTACTTCATGGTCCATAGACTATTTTATGTTTTTTTTCTGGATTGGTTTATGTTATGTAGGCTGTTTTATTTGCAGGATTTCAAGGTGGAATATCATGAACTCTCGCACGCAAAACCATGGGCCAGTGCTCCTACACTGTGGGCCACTAACTTCTAAATTCTACTGGCCCTGTGGCCAGTGGGGCAAATTGGTTTATGTCAAGTCCTGCAATCTCTCTCTCTCTTTCATTCACACACACAATAACAATAACAGTGTGTGATAGCTAAAATGTTTCAGCACAGCATGATCACACGCACACACTATTTAGAGAGGAGCTACAGTGGAAGATAATGTGATGTCTGTCATAATTGACAGGTCACAGCCTCACTCAGTCGTACAGAAATCAGAGTGGAAGTGAAGCTTTTAGTGTTCGGAGCTCTTTAACGAGCAGAGACGTTAGCTGTGTTAGTTTTGCCTCCTCTCTCCGGGTTGAGGCTGAAAGTACAAACTATGTTCTGCTCACATTACAGACAATATGTGGTTGTGTTTGGCAGTGTGGTGCTGTAATTTGTCACAAAAGGCCTTTTCTCTTTTACCACTGCACAATTTACGAAACATGCTATGCTAATATTAGCAGCAGAAACACACAGGCCTAAACGTCCCATTTATTCCCATCGGCACAATCTACTATCTCAGAGACAAACTAAACCTTTAAGTGAAAAACACTAAGACCATGTGCCTCTGCACTCACCTGTTTACGGAGACAATCTGCAGATAACTTACCAGCTAGGTGGAGGTGATGCTGTCTGGAACCGGTACATCGAATCCTGTGTCGTATGTTGGGCCGTTTCCGCCGAAGCTTTGTATCGAAGCTTGTATCAAAGCTTGCATGACATCGGAAGCTACGTTTCGAACCTATTGTGGTACGTGCCACACACATATTGTGGTGTATTCAAATATATTACACACGCATACATGCATTGTTAAGACCCTTTCACACCGGAGGGTGCTCCCGGTTGCTCCCAGTTGCGCCGTGCGTCATTATGACGACGCCACGTGGAAGGAACTCAGTGCCAAGACGATGCAGCTCGGTGCCACAACAGCACGAGGGCTGATGATTCCTGCTGTGTTTCGTTGTTCCCGCAGTATAAATCACACAGGATTGTTGTTATACCGTGTACTTAATGCAGTAAAAACTACATGCTGAGGAAAAAAAAAAAAAAAAAAAAGCCGAATGACTGCCAGAAATATCCAGTGAAAAGTCCGGACATCTCTAGTCCACTCATGGACGTTCGTTCACGCGCGCACATGTGAACAATTAAAAGAAAAAAAAGTGTGGCTCCAGGCATTAGTTCCTTGTTCTCTGCTCAAACTCTCACATCACAGTTAAAAAAGGTACAAAAAAGGACATAAGTCCTGAGAGAGGACATGTTAACATCAAATAGAAATCCAGACATCTCCACATTCGCTTGAAGGTTCGTTCGCGCGCGCGCGTATCTCGCGGTCAAAGGAGGAAAGAAGAAAAAAAATTGTCTGCAGGCAGTTAGTTCCTTTCTCTCCTCAAACTCTCTTATCACAGTTAAAAAAGGACATAAGTCCAGGACATGTCAACATCAAATTGAACTCCAGACATCTCCACATTTGCTTTAAAGGACGGTGCGTGAACGCACGCTTGCGCGCGCATCTCGCGGTCAAAGAAGGAAAGAACAGACAGCAAAAACAGCTCACTACTTCCAAGGGCAGCGACGTGTGTACTGTGTTCAGAAAACAGACTGGATGAGAGGCAGAAAATGAGGAGATTTAAAGTTTACAGTGAGGGGGAGCAACTGGCAGCACCTGGCAGCCAAACTCGGAGAGACAGCAGGTGTATTTTGCGGCAGCAGCATCTTGTCTCAGCACTTCCTGTGGCATCTGCGTGTGTTCCGGCAGCTGCCGCCCTTTTACGTTGGCAGCTGCCGCCCTTTTGCGTTGGCAGCTGCCGCCCTTTTGCGTTGGCAGCTGCCGCCCTTTTGCGCTGGCAGCTGCCGCCCTTTTGCGCTGGCAGCTGCCGCCCTTTTACGTTGGCAGCTGCCGCCCTTTTACGTTGGCAGCTGCCGCCCTTTTGCGCTGGCAGCTGCCGCCCTTTTACGTTGGCAGCTGCCGCTCTTTTGCGTTGGCAGCTGCCGCCCTTTTACGTTGGCAGCTGCCGCCCTTTTACGTTGGCAGCTGCCGCCCTTTTGCGCTGGCAGCTGCCGCCCTTTTACGTTGGCAGCTGCCGCTCTTTTGCGTTGGCAGCTGCCGCCCTTTTACGTTGGCAGCTGCCGCCCTTTTGCGCTGGCAGCTGCCGCCCTTTTACGTTGGCAGCTGCCGCTCTTTTGCGCTGGCAGCTGCCGCCCTTTTACGTTGGCAGCTGCCGCCCTTTTACGTTGGCAGCTGCCGCCCTTTTGCGCTGGCAGCTGCCGCCCTTTTGCGTTGGCAGCTGCCGCTCTTTTGCGTTGGCAGCTGCCGCCCTTTTGCGCTGGCAGCTGCCGCCCTTTTGCGCTGGCAGCTGCCGCCCTTTTGCGCTGGCAGCTGCCGCCCTTTTGCGCTGGCAGCTGCCGCACTTTTGCGTTGGCAGCTGCCGCACTTTTGCGCTGGCAGCTGCCGCCCTTTTGCGCTGGCAGCTGCCGCCCTTTTGCGTTGGCAGCTGCCGCCCTTTTGCGCTGGCAGCTGCCGCCCTTTTGCGCTGGCAGCTGCCGCCCTTTTGCGTTGGCAGCTGCCGCCCTTTTGCGTTGGCAGCTGCCGCCCTTTTGCGCTGGCAGCTGCCGCCCTTTTGCGCTGGCAGCTGCCGCCCTTTTGCGCTGGCAGCTGCCGCCCTTTTGCGTTGGCAGCTGCCGCACTTTTTCGTTGGCATCTTTATGTGCCGGCGCACAGTTGATCTATTTATTTCAGACATGTAAAAGCATAAGCAGACCAGAGATGAAAAATATAAATACAAGTATCAAAAAAAGCTGGCATCCATATACTGTCACGGCAGCTGCTGCTGTTTTTATATTTCTCGCAGCACTTCCGGTGGCATCTTAATGTGCCGGGGCACATGCTGGCGTTTTCTGTTTTATTTATTCATTTAATTATTTATGTCAGACTTGTACATGTAAATACTTTAACAGATCATAGCTGAAAAAAATAAAAGGAGGATAAGTAAAAATCAGATCTAACCATCGATACAACACAAAAAAAAAAGTCTGTGTGACATGGAAATCCTGTAAATATAACAAAAAAACAGAAAGAAAAACAGTTGAATTGACAGCAATAGTTGCACAGATTTTATCTTCAAAACAGGCAATTAACAGCTTATCTGTTCCATATATTGTAATTGTTAACATGCAAAAGCAAACATTTATGTTCCATTGTAATAATTATTATTTAATAAGTTGTAGATGGATGGATCGCGCGGCAGCTGCCGGAACACACGCAGATGCCACAGGAAGTGCTGAGACAAGATGCCACTGCCGCAAAATGCACCTGCCCTTGCCGCAAACTCGCAGCACAACGAGACGTCATCAGGCGCAAGCCCACACAGTAATTAACCGGCAATTAACTCACCGAGGGCAGGAGTTAGCGCCGCAGCTAGCACTCCCAGCGCAACATTTAGCATCCAGCCACCTGAGCCCTTTGATTTTTCCAAACCTCATGAATGGACAAAGTGGGTTCGTCGCTTCGAGAGATTTCGTCAGGCAAGTAATCTGTCTGCAAGCTCGGAGGAGAATCAAGTCAACACTCTAATATATTGTATGGGAGATGAAGCAGATGACGTCCTGAGAGGCCTAAAACTGCGCCAGGCAGACCAGCGGGACTACACCAAAGTGAGTGATGGCTTCCACAACTTTTTCAGAGTAAAGAAAAATGTAGTCTACGAGCACGCATGGTTCAATATGCGCAGACAAGAGCCAAACAAGACTGTTGATGCATTTGTTACAGCCCTGCATGCATTAGCAGAGCACTGCAACCATGGGACGCTCCATGATGAGCTAATAAGAGACAGAATAGTCGTGGGCTTGGCCGATACGAGGCTATCTGAGCGCATGTAGATGGAAAAGGACTTGGACTTGGAAAAAGCTGTGAATTTGGCCAGACAATCAGAAGAAATCAAAAAGCAGCAGTCAGCTTTGAGGAGTGAAACAAACGTGATGCAAATAAATGCAATCTCAGTGGACAGAGTGGTCAAAACGAAACAACAGTTTGACAAAACAAAGTCTAACAAGTTCAAACCCAAAAATGTAAAAAAAAGCACACCAACAACAGTACACCAAAAAACAAGTGCTATAAGTGTGGTGGTGCTTCACACCCACAACATGAATGCCCTGCCAATGTTGCAAAATGCCATTTCTGTGGGAAGAAAGGTCACTACCAGCAGGTCTGCAGGCAAAATAAGGCGGTGCAAAGTATTGAGGAGGAGGAAGAAGAGCAAGGGTTCTTCCTTGGATCAGTGTCCACCAACAGCCAGGCATGGACAGCCAACATACAGGTGGGACACACTGAAATGACTTTCAAGCTCAATACTGGAGCAGATGTGACAGCAATAGCCGATACAGACTTGAACAAAATATTTGGAAAAGAAAAACCGGTCCTCCGGCATCCAGAAAAGCCACTGTCAGGGCCAGGAAAGACACAACTGGATGTTGCAGGATTCACAAAGCTACAGCTCAACTACAGGGGAAAGCAGACAACAGAGAAGGTCTATGTTGTTAAAAATCTCAGTTCTCCACTGCTAGGCCCTCCTGCCATTACAGCTCTTGGCCTGCTAGTGAGAGTTGACAATGTAACAATGGACACTCTGAAAACAACTTACCCCAAACTTTGTGATGGTCTTGGAGAAGTGCAGCAGACTTATCACATAAAGCTCAAACCAAATGCTGTTCCATTCTCTCTCAAAACTCCACGGAGGATCCCTTTGCCTTTGATGGGAAACGTAAAGGAGGAAGTACAGAGAATGGAGGAGCTTGGTGTGATTACACGTGTTGAGGAACTAACAGACTGGTGCGCCGGCATGGTCGTTGTCCCAAAGAAGAATAGCCCCAGATTGCAGCTATGTGTGGACTTTACAGGACTGAATGAGTACGTGTGTAGAGAAAAATATGTGCTGCCATCAGTCGAACAGAGTCTCGGAATGCTTGCAGGAGCCAAAGTGTTTAGCAAATTAGACGCTAACATGGGCTTCTGGCAGATCCCTTTGTCAGAGGAATCAGCTAAACTGACCACCTTCATCACACCCTTTGGGTGGTTTCATTTTAATTGCCTACCCTTCGGGATCAACTCTGCGCCCGAACACTTTCAGCGCACTATGACAGAGGTCACTGAGGGACTGGAAGGGGTGGTGTGTCACATTGATGATGTCCTGGTGTGGGGACGCACTCAAGAGGAGCATGACACCCGTCTCCATGCCACACTGCAGAGACTTGAAAAAGCAGGAATAACAATGAACATTGAAAAGTGTGAACTTTCTCAAAACAAAGTGGTCTTCTTGGGGCACATCATTGCAGACACAGGTATCAGCCCAGACCCAAAGAAAACAGAGTCAATCACAGAAATGAAAGAGCCAACTAACGTGTCAGAGTTGCGGAGTTTTCTGGGTATGGTAAACCAGGTGGGCAAGTTCATCCCCCATTTGGCCGAAAAAGACAAAGCTCTGCGAGATCTTTTGTCCAAAAAGAATGCTTGGTACTGGGGAGTGGACCAAGAAAAAGCTTTCAGAGTGCTAAAAGATGCACTGACCTCACCCCCAGTGCTAGCAAAATACGATCCGAACAGAGACACCAAAGTATCGGCAGATGCTTCATCCTATGGTTTGGGAGGTGTTCTTCTGCAGCTGTGGGAGGACGGATGGCGACCAGTGGCTTATGCATCAAGGTCACTGTCTCCTACAGAACAGCGTTACGCACAAGTGGAAAAAGAGGCCTTAGCTTCTACATGGACATGTGAACGTTTTTGTGATTTCCTGATTGGCAAACACTTTTGTCTTGAAACTGACCACAAACCTCTTGTTTCATTACTGGGAGGACAAGCACTGGATCTCCTAGCACCCAGAATCCAGTGTTTCAGAATGAGACTCATGCATTACTGCTATGATGTACAGTACACTCCTGGGAAATCACTGTTGACAGCAGATACACTGTCACGCTCACCACTGAAAATGCAAATGACACAGTCAGACAAAGAATTCATGGAAAACACAGACATATATGTGGACAGTATAATTACAAACATGTCTATCAGTCCCACATATATGCAAACACTCAAGGAACAACTCAAAATGGACAGTGTATGTGCTCGTGTAATGGACATCTGCACACTAGGTTGTCCAGATCATGCAAAACAAGAGCCATTGCTGAAAAACTACTGGCCTGAGCGAGCCACACTCACTGTAAAAGATGGCTTGTTGTTAAAAGATACACGACTGGTCATTCCTTCAGCAACGCGCAATGATGTGCTTTCAAAACTAAACGAAGGACATCAAGGTATTGTAAAATGTACGGCTCGAGCTCGCCAAACAGTATGGTGGCCCGGCCTGAGTCAACAAATAACTGAGATGGTGCTAAAATGTAGAACATGCATCAAAGAGAGACTCATCCACAATGAGCCACTTATGCCAACCGAATGTCCTGATCGCCCGTGGCAAAGAGTGGGCACAGATTTGTTCGAGCTAGTTGGGAAAACTTATCTTCTTGCTGTGGACCATCTATCCAGGTTTGTTGAGATTGCCCTGCTAAACAAAACCAAATCCAATGATGTCATAACTCATCTGAACTCTTTCTTTGCTCGTCACAGAATTCCCGAGGTCCTCATGTCAGACAATGGACCACAGTTTTCCTGTCAGACTTTTGTAGACTTTGCCACATCATACGGCTTTAAACACATCACAAGCAGCCCCAGATTTCCCCAAAGCAATGGAGAGGCGGAATGTGCTGTACAAACTGTGAAAAACCTGAAAAAAGCCACAGATCCGTACCTAGCTCTTCTCGCCTATAGGGCCACACCTCTGCATAATGGATTCAGCCCTGCAGAACTCCTAGTGGGATGACGTCTGAGGACAACACTGCCAACCCTTCCATCGCAGTTGGATCCTACACTGCCGGACAGTGCGACGCTCGCTCAAAAGGAAAGGGAGAAGAGGATGGTGGACATTGCTAACTACAACAGGCGTCACCGTACAAGACCTTTGTGCAACTTGTCACCAGGAGACCAAGTGTGGGTGACTGACGCCAAAACTCCAGGCACTGTGATCCAAAGTCACTCAACACCAAGATCGTACACAGTAGATGTACCACAGGGGACAGTGAGACACAATCGCATGCATTTGATTCCTCTGTGTCCACCTGCTGTGCATGAGAAATTTGATTTGTCTTTGGATCAGAAACCTCAAATGCCTACTGAACATCCTGTTACAGCTGTGAACACTGATGTGGTAAAAACTAGATCTGGAAGAGTAATAGTCAAACCTAAAAAGCTAGACTTGTAACTCCAAAGATCTGCTAACGGAAATGTTCTGTGTAATAAATAAGAAAATGTTTGATTATTAGAAAGCACAAGGTTTAGTGCTGTGAAGAGAAAAAAAAACTGTTAAAAAATATGAGAGAGAAAAAAAATGCACATTTTGGTGCATACAGTATTTGCTTAAGGGGCTACTAAAGAAAGCTAATGTTAAAAAGAAACAAAGGAAAACAAAAATGTTCTTTTTTTGTTTTATTTAAAATCAAATCAATTTTATTTATATAGCGCCAAATCACAACAAACAGTTGCCCCAAGGCGCTTTATATTGTAAGGCAAGGCCATACAATAATTACAGAAAAACCCCAACGGTCAAAACGACCCCCTGTGAGCAAGCACTTGGCAACAGTGGGAAGGAAAAACTCCCTTTTAACAAGAAGAAACCTCCAGCAGAACCAGGCTCAGGGAGGCGCAGTCTTCTGCTGGGACTGGTTGGGGCTGAGGGAGAGAACCAGGAAAAAGACATGCTGTGGAGGGGAGCAGAGATCAATCACTAATGATTAAATGCAGAGTGGTGCATACAGAGCAAAAAGAGAAAGAAACACTCAGTGCATCATGGGAACCCCCCAGCAGTCTAAGTCTATAGCAGCATAACTAAGGGATGGTTCAGGGATCACCTGATCCAGCCCTAACTATAAGCTTTAGCAAAAAGGAAAGTTTTAAGCCTAATCTTAAAAGTAGAGAGGGTGTCTGTCTCCCTGATCTGAATTGGGAGCTGGTTCCACAGGAGAGGAGCCTGAAAGGAGAGGAGAGGTGGGGAGATGTGGTGTATTCAAATATATTACACATGCATACATGCATTGTTACGCATGACGTCATTACGTTGCTGGAGGGGTAGAGGTAGGAAGGAAAAAATAAATAAAAATGGTGCTTACTATCAGCACACAGTTTTCCCCGCTTCTTATTTTAGTATTTTAAGAATACGACATATATGTCGTTGACAACATCAGTGACACAGTGGCACAAGTAACGACGTTTTAGGAAACTTTGAACAATCTGAGATCGGCGTTGCAAACTCATCAGTAAGAAAAGTAGCTACTGGCTGTCCAAAAAGTCACTAGAAGTCGCTAAATTGCGTCATCATCTAATTAGCATATTATTTGCATAACATGATGTCGTATATGGAAGCCCGTTTGCGCAACTTGAAAAAAAAAAACTTTTTTCAAGTATTTCAAGTATTTTCAAATATTACTAGGACTGCTTTCTTCCACCTGCGAAATATAGTGAAGATTCGTCCCATCCTGTCTATGGCTGATGCTGAGACCCTGATCCATGCCTTCATCTCTTCTAGATTGGACTACTGCAATGTTCTATTTTCTGGTTTACCGCAGTCCAGCATTAGGGCTCTCCAATTGGATTAAAATGCTGCAGCCAGACTTTTGACACGAAGCAGAACGTTCGACCACATTACACCCATTTTGGCGTCTCTTCACTGGCTTCCTGTCCCAGTGAGATCAGATTTTAAGGTTCTGCTACTAACCTATAAAATTATTCATGGACTGGCACCTCCCTACTTAGCTGACCTAATTAAACCTTACGTACCGGCCCCGGCTTTACGTTCTCAGGGTGCAGGACTACTTTGTGTCCCTAAGGTGAATAAGAAGTCTGAGGGTCACCGAGCTTACTCTTATCGTGCCCCTGTTCTGTGGAATGATCTCCCTGCATCAATAAAACAATCAGATTCTGTGGAGACTTTCAAGTCCAGACTTAAGACGCACTTATTTTCCCTTTCATATGGCTAGCATACTGGTGCAGTTTTGTTTTACGCTTTTAACTCTTTTAATTCATGTTATTAGTAATTGAAGTGGGCCGCAGCCTCAACTTCACCTAAATTTTGGGTCTTTTAGTGAAGCTTAGGGCTAGGGCCTGCGATCACCTTAGTATTTCTTCTGTTTTTCTTGTTGTTTAATGCTGGCAAATTATACAGTATTTTTTGTCTTTCTGATGCCTGATTCTGTTTTTTCTCTCTAAGGTGCAGCTCCATCCAGAGATGGGAGTTGTGTTTGTGTTGGCGATCCTCCTGTCCTGTGCACCAACAGCAATTCTTGTATATTCGTCCGTGAATTGTTCTGTGAATTATTTCTGTAATTTATGTTGGTAGCATGGCCCAAGCAGAGGGTCACCCCTTTGAGTCTGGTCTGCTTGAGGTTTCTTCCTCAGAGGGAGTTTTTCCTTACCACTGTTGCTCTGGGGGAGGCAACTTTGTTGTGATTTGGCACTATATAAAGGAAATAAATTGAATTGAATTTTTTTTTGATTAATTGCAAGATAGTATCTCACAATTCTGACTTATTATCTCGCAATTCTGACTTATTATCTTGCAGTTATGAGATACTTTACGTTACGAAATGCATTGCCCCCTACATGGTCATTCCATTCGATCATTGAAAGCTATTTTCGGTGTGGTTTCACAAACAGTGAGATTTGGACGCTATTACATGAGGAGGATGACATTGAAATAAGCCTCCGAACTTTACAAAGCATTTCGTAATGTAAAGTATCTCAGAATTGCAAGATAGTGTCAAGGATTTTATATAGTTCATGCTTATATTATTATTTATTATTTTTCCGTAATTATTGTATGGCCTTGCCTTGCAATATAAAGCGCCTTGGGGCAACTGTTTGTTGTGATTTGGTGCTATATAAATAAAATTGATTTGATTTTATATAGTTCATGTTTATATTATCATTTATTTCCTTTTATGACTACGTGTACTTTTCCTCTTTGTGAGAAGCGGAGGTTTTAAAAAGAAAGACTTGTCTGCATTTTTCATGATTGAGCAAACTATTTTTCATTTTGCATAAGTGCCTCATCCTGCTTTGGACGAGCCACAGGTCTGCTGCAGGTAACTGATATGCTGCTGTCGGTAACTGACTGCTGCTGTCAGTAACTGACGTCTGTTGTCGATAACTGATGTCCTGCTGTAGGTAACTGACGTCTGCTGTAGGTAACTGACGTCTGCTGTAGGTAACTGACGTCTGCTGTGTTGTGTGGGACGCTGAAGAGGAGGTACTGCTGGCCCACCACCACCAGAGGGCGCCCTGCTTGGAGTGCGGGTTCCAAGCACGAAAGGGCGCCAGAACTAGAAGAAGTGACAGCTGTCATTCATCCCCTGCACCAGCTGTCACTCGTTCATCATCATCATCACCACCATAAAAGCCGGACTGCAACTCCACCTCCTCGCCGAGAAATCGACTACCATTCCTGAGGTAATCCTTCTCTGCAGTATTCGGATTAATCCACGTTTTGATCTCTGTTTGCAGCCGTTTATTCCTGTGGGACAGTTTTGTTGGAGCGGCGTGTTGTGGGAACTGCGACGTCTTCGCCTCCCACTCCCTCCAGATAAGTGACTGACAGGAGCTGCTTAAGTGTATGATTGGAGGTGGAGGTACTCCCTCCCATCAGTGTTGGACTGTGTATTACTGAGTGTGCGGACTCACACTCACACATCCTGTTTTTTGCTCTCTGCCAGCAGTACCAGGGTCGACAGTCGGGGACTGAGCCCACCTGGGGATTCGGGACTTGGCGGCTCCGGTGTTCTTCAGACCGTTGGTGGTGGAAGCCGTGTGGAGTACGGCTTCTCTCTCATCGGGGGGGGGGGGGGTCTCCTATCTTCGAGCCTGCCACACGTCACCTGGTGCTAATTGACTGTGCAGATTTTCTGTATCTTTTCGTTGTGTAGTGTCACAACATTAAATTGTTACCTTTTGGTTTATTCATTGTCCGTTCATTTGCGCCCCCTGTTGTGGGTCCGTGCTACGACACCTTCACAACATGCTGTAGGTAACTGATGTCCTGCTGTAGGTAACTGATGTCTGCTGTAGGTAACTGATGTCCTGCTGTAGGTAACTGATGCCCTGCTGTAGGTAACTGATCTGCTGTAGGTAACTGACGTCCTGCTGTAGGTAACTGATGTCCTGCTGTAGGTAACTGATGTCCTGCTGTAGGTAACTGATGTCCTGCTGTAGGTAACTGATGTCCTGCTGTAGGTAACTGATCTGCTGTAACTGACGTCTGCTGTAGGTAACTGACGTCTGCTGTAGGTAACTGATGTCCTGCTGTAGGTAACTGATGTCCTGCTGTAGGTAACTGACGTCTGCTGTAGGTAACTGACGTCCTGTTGTAGGTAACTGACGTCTGCTGTCGGTAACTGATGTCCTGCTGTAGGTAACTGCCGTCTGCTGTCTGTAACTGATGTCTGCTGTCTGTAACTGATGTCCTGCTGTAGGTAACTGTTGTCCTGCTGTCGGTAACTGATGTCCTGCTGTAGGTAACGGACGTCTGCTGTCGGTAACTGACGTCCTGCTGTCGGTAACTGACGTCTGCTGTCGGTAACTGACGTCCTGCTGTTGGTAACTGACGTCCTGCTGTAGGTAACTGACGTCTGCTGTAGGTAACTGATGTGCTGCTGTAGGTAACTGCCGTCTGCTGTCAGTAACTGATGTCCTGCTGTAGGTAACTGATCTGCTGTAGGTAACTGATGTCCTTCTGTCAGTAACTGATATCCTGCTGTAGGTAACTGATCTGCTGTAGGTAACTGACATCTACTGTAGGTAACTGATGTCCTGCTGTCAGTAACTGTTATCCTGCTGTAGGTAACTGATCTGCTGTAGGTAACTGACGTCTGCTGTAGGTAACTGATGTCCTGCTGTAGGTAACTGATGCCCTGCTGTAGGTAACTGACGTCCTGCTGTATGTAACTGATGTCCTGCTGTAGGTAACTGACGTCCTGCTGTCGGTAACTGATGTCCTGCTGTAGGTAACTGCCGTCTGCTGTCAGTAACTGATGTCCTGCTATAGGTAACTGATGTCCTGCTGTAGGTAACTGATGTCCTGCTGTAGGTAACTGATGCCCTGCTGTAGGTAACTGATGCCCTGCTGTAGGTAACTGACGTCCTGCTGTCAGTAACTGATATCCTGCTGTAGGTAACTGATCTGCTGTAGGTAACTGACGTCTGCTGTTGGTAACTGATGTCCTGCTGTAGGTAACTGATCTGCTGTAGGTAACTGACATCTGCTATCAGTAACTGATGTGCTGCTGTAGGTAACTGCCGTCTGCTGTCAGTAACTGATGTCCTGCTGTAGGTAACTGATCTGCTGTAGGTAACTGATGTCCTTCTGTCAGTAACTGATATCCTGCGGTAGGTAACTGATCTGCTGTAGGTAACTGACATCTACTGTAGGTAACTGATGTCCTGCTGTCAGTAACTGTTATCCTGCTGTAGGTAACTGATCTGCTGTAGGTAACTGACGTCCTGCTGTAGGTAACTGATCTGCTGTAGGTAACTGACGTCTGCTGTCGGTAACTGATGTCCTGCTGTAGGTAACTGACATCTGCTGTCAGTAACTGATGTCTGCTGTTGGTAACTGATGTCCTGGCGTTGATAATGGACATATGCTGTCAGTAACTGATGTCTGCTGTAGGTAACTGATGTCCTGGCGTTGATAATGGACATGTGCTGTCAGTAACTGATGTCTGCTGTAGGTAACTGCCGTCTGCTGTCAGTAATTGATGTCCTGACGTTGATAACTGATGTCTGCTGTCAGTAACTGATGTCCTGACGTTGATAACTGATGTCTGCTGTCAGTAACTGATGTCTGCTGTATGTAACTGATGTCCTGGTGTTGACAATGGACATGTGTTGTCAGTAACTGATGTCTGCTGTAGGTAACTGACGTCCTGGCGTTGATAATGGACATGTGTTGTCAGTAACTGATGTCTGCTGTCAGTAACTGAACTGCTGTAGGTAACTGAACTGCTGTAGGTAACTGATGTCCTGCTGTAGGTAACTATGTCCTGCTGTAGGTAACTGACATCTGCTGTCAGTAACTGATGTCCTGCTGTAGGAAACTGATCTGCTGTAGGTAACTGACGTCTGCTGTCAGTAACTAATGTCCTGCTGTAGGTAACTGATGTCTGCTGTCAGTAACTAATGTCCTGCTGTAGGTAACTGATGTCTGCTGTCAGTAACTGATGTCCTGCTGTAGGTAACTGACGTTTGCTGTCAGTAACTGATGTCTGCTGTTGGTAACTGATGTCCTGGCGTTGATAACAGACGTGCTGTCAGTACTGATGTCCTGCTGTAGGTAACTGATCTGCTGTAGGTAACTGATGTCCTGGCGTTGATAATGGACATGTGCTCTCAGTAACTGATGTCCTGCTGTAGGTAACTGCCGTCTGCTGTCAGTAACTGATGTCCTTCTGTCAGTAACTGATATCCTGCTGTAGGTAACTGATCTGCTGTAGGTAACTGACATCTACTGTAGGTAACTGATGTCCTGCTGTCAGTAACTGTTATCCTGCTGTAGGTAACTGATCTGCTGTAGGTAACTGACGTCTGCTGTAGGTAACTGATGTCCTGCTGTAGGTAACTGATCTGCTGTAGGTAACTGACGTCTGCTGTCGGTAACTGATGTCCTGCTGTAGGTAACTGACATCTGCTGTCAGTAACTGATGTCTGCTGTTGGTAACTGATGTCCTGGCGTTGATAATGGACATATGCTGTCAGTAACTGATGTCTGCTGTAGGTAACTGATGTCCTGGCGTTGATAATGGACATGTGCTGTCAGTAACTGATGTCTGCTGTAGGTAACTGCCGTCTGCTGTCAGTAACTGATGTCCTGACGTTGATAACTGATGTCTGCTGTCAGTAACTGATGTCCTGACGTTGATAACTGATGTCTGCTGTCAGTAACTGATGTCTGCTGTATGTAACTGATGTCCTGGCGTTGATAATGGACATGTGTTGTCAGTAACTGATGTCTGCTGTCAGTAACTGAACTGCTGTAGGTAACTGAACTGCTGTAGGTAACTGATGTCCTGCTGTAGGTAACTATGTCCTGCTGTAGGTAACTGACATCTGCTGTCAGTAACTGATGTCCTGCTGTAGGAAACTGATCTGCTGTAGGTAACTGACGTCTGCTGTCAGTAACTAATGTCCTGCTGTAGGTAACTGATGTCTGCTGTCAGTAACTGATGTCCTGCTGTAGGTAACTGACGTTTGCTGTCAGTAACTGATGTCTGCTGTTGGTAACTGATGTCCTGGCGTTGATAACAGACGTGCTGTCAGTACTGATGTCCTGCTGTAGGTAACTGATCTGCTGTAGGTAACTGATGTCCTGGCGTTGATAATGGACATGTGCTGTCAGTAACTGATGTCTGCCGTAGGTAACTGCCGTCTGCTGTCTGTAACTGATGTCTGCTGTCTGTAACTGATGTCCTGCTGTAGGTAACTGTTGTCCTGCTGTCGGTAACTGATGTCCTGCTGTAGGTAACTGACGTCTGCTGTCGGTAACTGACGTCCTGCTGTAGGTAACTGACGTCTGCTGTCGGTAACTGACGTCCTGCTGTTGGTAACTGACGTCCTGCTGTAGGTAACTGACGTCTGCTGTAGGTAACTGATGTGCTGCTGTAGGTAACTGCCGTCTGCTGTCAGTAACTGATGTCCTGCTGTAGGTAACTGATCTGCTGTAGGTAACTGATGTCCTTCTGTCAGTAACTGATATCCTGCTGTAGGTAACTGATCTGCTGTAGGTAACTGACATCTACTGTAGGTAACTGATGTCCTGCTGTCAGTAACTGTTATCCTGCTGTAGGTAACTGATCTGCTGTAGGTAACTGACGTCTGCTGTAGGTAACTGATGTCCTGCTGTAGGTAACTGATGCCCTGCTGTAGGTAACTGACGTCCTGCTGTATGTAACTGATGTCCTGCTGTAGGTAACTGACGTCCTGCTGTCGGTAACTGATGTCCTGCTGTAGGTAACTGCCGTCTGCTGTCAGTAACTGATGTCCTGCTGTAGGTAACTGATGTCCTGCTGTAGGTAACTGATGTCCTGCTGTAGGTAACTGATGCCCTGCTGTAGGTAACTGATGCCCTGCTGTAGGTAACTGACGTCCTGCTGTCAGTAACTGATATCCTGCTGTAGGTAACTGATCTGCTGTAGGTAACTGACGTCTGCTGTTGGTAACTGATGTCCTGCTGTAGGTAACTGATCTGCTGTAGGTAACTGACATCTGCTATCAGTAACTGATGTGCTGCTGTAGGTAACTGCCGTCTGCTGTCAGTAACTGATGTCCTGCTGTAGGTAACTGATCTGCTGTAGGTAACTGATGTCCTTCTGTCAGTAACTGATATCCTACGGTAGGTAACTGATCTGCTGTAGGTAACTGACATCTACTGTAGGTAACTGATGTCCTGCTGTCAGTAACTGTTATCCTGCTGTAGGTAACTGATCTGCTGTAGGTAACTGATGTCCTGCTGTAGGTAACTGATCTGCTGTAGGTAACTGACGTCTGCTGTCGGTAACTGATGTCCTGCTGTAGGTAACTGACATCTGCTGTCAGTAACTGATGTCTGCTGTTGGTAACTGATGTCCTGGCGTTGATAATGGACATATGCTGTCAGTAACTGATGTCTGCTGTAGGTAACTGATGTCCTGGCGTTGATAATGGACATGTGCTGTCAGTAACTGATGTCTGCTGTAGGTAACTGCCGTCTGCTGTCAGTAACTGATGTCCTGACGTTGATAACTGATGTCTGCTGTCAGTAACTGATGTCCTGACGTTGACAACTGATGTCTGCTGTCAGTAACTGATGTCTGCTGTATGTAACTGATGTCCTGGTGTTGATAATGGACATGTGTTGTCAGTAACTGATGTCTGCTGTAGGTAACTGATGTCCTGGCGTTGATAATGGACATGTGTTGTCAGTAACTGATGTCTGCTGTCAGTAACTGAACTGCTGTAGGTAACTGAACTGCTGTAGGTAACTGATGTCCTGCTGTAGGTAACTATGTCCTGCTGTAGGTAACTGACATCTGCTGTCAGTAACTGATGTCCTGCTGTAGGAAACTGATCTGCTGTAGGTAACTGACGTCTGCTGTCAGTAACTAATGTCCTGCTGTAGGTAACTGATGTCTGCTGTCAGTAACTAATGTCCTGCTGTAGGTAACTGATGTCTGCTGTCAGTAACTGATGTCCTGCTGTAGGTAACTGACGTTTGCTGTCAGTAACTGATGTCTGCTGTTGGTAACTGATGTCCTGGCGTTGATAACAGACGTGCTGTCAGTACTGATGTCCTGCTGTAGGTAACTGATCTGCTGTAGGTAACTGATGTCCTGGCGTTGATAATGGACATGTGCTGTCAGTAACTGATGTCTGCCGTAGGTAACTGCCGTCTGCTGTCAGTAACTGATGTCCTGCTGTAGGTAACTGATCTGCTGTCAGTAACTGATGTCCTTCTGTCAGTAACTGATATCCTGCTGTAGGTAACTGATCTGCTGTAGGTAACTGACATCTACTGTAGGTAACTGATGTCCTGCTGTCAGTAACTGTTATCCTGCTGTAGGTAACTGATCTGCTGTAGGTAACTGACGTCTGCTGTAGGTAACTGATGTCCTGCTGTAGGTAACTGATCTGCTGTAGGTAACTGACGTCTGCTGTCGGTAACTGATGTCCTGCTGTAGGTAACTGACATCTGCTGTCAGTAACTGATGTCTGCTGTTGGTAACTGATGTCCTGGCGTTGATAATGGACATATGCTGTCAGTAACTGATGTCTGCTGTAGGTAACTGATGTCCTGGCGTTGATAATGGACGTGCTGTCAGTAACTGATGTCTGCTGTAGGTAACTGCCGTCTGCTGTCAGTAACTGATGTCCTGACGTTGATAACTGATGTCTGCTGTCAGTAACTGATGTCCTGACGTTGATAACTGATGTCTGCTGTCAGTAACTGATGTCTGCTGTATGTAACTGATGTCCTGGCGTTGATAATGGACATGTGTTGTCAGTAACTGATGTCTGCTGTCAGTAACTGAACTGCTGTAGGTAACTGAACTGCTGTAGGTAACTGATGTCCTGCTGTAGGTAACTATGTCCTGCTGTAGGTAACTGACATCTGCTGTCAGTAACTGATGTCCTGCTGTAGGAAACTGATCTGCTGTAGGTAACTGACGTCTGCTGTCAGTAACTAATGTCCTGCTGTAGGTAACTGATGTCTGCTGTCAGTAACTGATGTCCTGCTGTAGGTAACTGACGTTTGCTGTCAGTAACTGATGTCTGCTGTTGGTAACTGATGTCCTGGCGTTGATAACAGACGTGCTGTCAGTACTGATGTCCTGCTGTAGGTAACTGATCTGCTGTAGGTAACTGATGTCCTGGCGTTGATAATGGACATGTGCTGTCAGTAACTGATGTCTGCCGTAGGTAACTGCCGTCTGCTGTCAGTAACTGATGTCCTGACGTTGATAACTGATGTCTGCTGTCAGTAACTGATGTCTGCTGTAGGTAACTGACGTCCTGGCGTTGATAATGGACATGTGTTGTCAGTAACTGATGTCTGCTGTCAGTAACTGAACTGCTGTAGGTAACTGATGTCCTGCTGTAGGTAACTGACGTCTGCTGTCGGTAACTGACGTCCTGCTGTAGGAAACTGATCTGCTGTAGGTAACTGACGTCTGCTGTCAGTAACTGATGTCCTGCTGTAGGAAACTGATCTGCTGTAGGTAACTGATGTCTGCTGTCAGTAACTGATGTCCTGCTGTAGGTAACTGACGTTTGCTGTCAGTAACTGATGTCTGCTGTTGGTAACTGATGTCCTGGCGTTGATAACAGACGTGCTGTCAGTACTGATGTCCTGCTGTAGGTAACTGACGTCTGCTGTCAGTAACTGATGTCCTGCTGTAGGAAACTGATCTGCTGTAGGTAACTGATGTCTGCTGTCAGTAACTGATGTCCTGCTGTAGGTAACTGACGTTTGCTGTCAGTAACTGATGTCTGCTGTTGGTAACTGATGTCCTGGCGTTGATAACAGACGTGCTGTCAGTACTGATGTCCTGCTGTAGGTAACTGACGTCTGCTGTCAGTAACTGATGTCCTGCTGTAGGTAACTGATGCCTGCTGAGAGCATATCTCACCCATATTGGCCTCTCTTCATTGGCTTCCTGTTAATTCTAGAATAGAATTTAAAATTCTTCTTCTTACTTATAAGGTTTTGAATAATCAGGTCCCATCTGATCTTGGGGACCTCATAGTACCATATCACCCCAATAGAGCGCTTCACTCTCAGACTGCAGGCTTACTTGTAGTTCCTAGGCTTTGTAAGAGTAGAATGGGAGGCAGAGCCTTCAGCTTTCAGGCTCCTCTCCTGTGGAACCAGCTCCCAATTCAGATCAGGGAGACAGACACCCTCTCTACTTTTAAGATTAGGCTTAAAACTTTCCTTTTTGCTAAAGCTTATAGTTAGGGCTGGATCAGGTGACCCTGAACCATCCCTTAGTTATGCTGCTATAGACTTAGACTGCTGGGGGGTTCCCATGATGCACTGAGTGTTTCTTTCTCTTTTTGCTCTGTATGCACCACTCTGCATTTAATCATTAGTGATTGATCTCTGCTCCCCTCCACAGCATGTATTTTTCTTGGTTCTCTCCCTCAGCCCCAACCAGTCCCAGCAGAAGACTGCCCCTCCCTGAGCCTGGTTCTGCTGGAGGTTTCTTCCTGTTAAAAGGGAGTTTTTCCTTCCCACTGTTGCCAAGTGCTTGCTCACAGGGGGTCGTTTTGACCGTTGGGGTTTTTCCATAATTATTGTATGGCCTTGCCTTACAATATAAAGCGCCTTGGGGCAACTGTTTGTTGTGATTTGGCGCTATATAAATAAAATTGATTTGATTTGATTTGCTGTTGGTAACTGATGTCCTGGCGTTGATAATGGACATGTGCTGTCAGTAACTGATGTCTGCTGTAGGTAACTGACGTCTGCTGTCAGTAACCAATGTCCTGCCATAAATAACTGACGTCTGCTGTCAGGAACTGATGTCCTGCCTTAAGTAACTGATGTCTACTGCCAGTAACTGATGTCCTGCCATAAGTAACTGATGTCTGCTGTTGGTAACTGATGTCCTGCCATAAGTAACTGATGTCTGCTGTTGGTAACTGATGTCCTGCCATAAGTAACTGATGTCTGCTGCCGGTAACTGATGTCCTGCCATAAGTAACTGATGTCTACTGCCAGTAACTGACGTCTGCTGTCAGTAACTGATGTCCTGCCATAAGTAACTGATGTCCTGCCATAAGTAACTGATGTCTGCTGTTGGTAACTGATGTCCTGGCATTGATAATGGACATGTGCTGTCAGTAACTGATGTCTGTTGATGGTAACTGATGTTCTGTTGACAACTGACGTCTGCTGCCAGTAACTGATGTCCTGCTGTTGATAAAGGATGTCTGCTGTCGGTAACTGATGTCCTGCCGTTGATAACAGACATGTACTGTCAGTAACTGACATCTGCTGTCTGTAACTGATGTCTGCTGTCTGTAATTGATGTCTGTTGTCAGTAACTGATGTCCTGCTGTTGATAATGGGCGTGTGCTGTCGGTAACTGATGTCCTGCTGTCGGTAACTGATGTCCTGCCATAAGTAACTGATGTCTGCTGTTGGTAACTGATGTCCTGGCATTGATAATGGACATGTGCTGTCAGTAACTGATGTCTGCTGCCGGTAACTGATGTCCTGCCATAAGTAACTGATGTCTACTGCCAGTAACTGACGTCTGCTGTCAGTAACTGATGTCCTGCCATAAGTAACTGATGTCCTGCCATAAGTAACTGATGTCTGCTGTTGGTAACTGATGTCCTGGCATTGATAATGGACATGTGCTGTCAGTAACTGATGTCTGTTGATGGTAACTGATGTTCTGTTGACAACTGACGTCTGCTGCCAGTAACTGATGTCCTGCTGTTGATAAAGGATGTCTGCTGTCGGTAACTGATGTCCTGCCGTTGATAACAGACATGTACTGTCAGTAACTGACATCTGCTGTCTGTAACTGATGTCTGCTGTCTGTAATTGATGTCTGTTGTCAGTAACTGATGTCCTGCTGTTGATAATGGGCGTGTGCTGTCGGTAACTGATGTCCTGCTGTCGGTAACTGATGTCCTGCCATAAGTAACTGATGTCTGCTGTTGGTAACTGATGTCCTGGCATTGACAATGGACATGTGCTGTCAGTAACTGATGTCTGCTGTCTGTAATTGATGTCTGTTGTCAGTAACTGATGTCCTGCCGTTGATAACAGACGTGTGTTGTCAGTAACTGATGTCCTACTGTTGATAAAGGATGTCTGCTGTCAGTAACTGATGTCCTGCTGTTGATAACTGATGTTCTGCTGTTGGTAACTGATGTTCTGCTGTTGGTAACTAATGTCCTGCTGACAACTGACATCTGCTGCCAGTAACTGATGTCCTGCTGTTGATAAAGGATGTCTGCTGTCAGTAACTGATGTCTGCTGTTGGTAACTGATGTCCTGCTGTCGGTAACTGATGTGCTGCTGTCTGTAACTGACTTCTGCTGTCAGTAACTGATGTCCTGTTGACAGCTGATGTCTGCTGCCAGTAACTGATGTCCTGCTGTTGATAACAGATGTGTGTTGTCAGTAATTGACATCTGCTGTCTGTAACTGATGTCTGCTGTCTGTTAATGATGTCTGTTGTCAGTAACTGATGTCCTGCTGTTGATAATGGATGTGTGCTGTTGGTAACTGATGTTCTGTTGTCAGTAACCAATGTCCTGCTGTCGGTAACTGATGTCCTGCCGTAGATAATGGACATGTGCTGTTGGTAACTGATGTCCTGGCGTTGATAACAGATGTGTGCTGTTGGTAATTGATGTCCTGGTGTTGATAATGGAGTGTGTTCTTGGTAACTGATATCTTGCTGTTGGTAGTCAATGTCCTGCTGTTGGTAGTCGATGGCCTACTGTAAGTAACTAATGTCCTACTGTTGGTAACTGATGTCCTACCGTTGATAATGGATGTGTGCTGTCGGTAACTGATGTCCTGCTGTTGGTAACTGATGTCCTGCTGTTGGTAACTGATGTCCTGCTGTTGATAATGGATGTGTGCTGTTCGTAACTGATGTTCTGTCGTTGATAACATGTTCTGTCGTTGATAACAGACGTGTGCTGTCGGTAACTGGTGTCTTGCTGTCAGTAGTCAATGTCCTGCTGTTGGTAGTCGATGCGTGCTGTTGGTAACTGATGTCCTGCCTTTGATAATGGATGCGTGCTGTTGGTAACTGATGTGCTGCCATTGATAATGGATGTGTGCTGTTGGTAACTGATGTCCTGTCATTGATAATGGATGCGTGCTGTTGGTAACTGATGTCCTGCCGTTGATAATGGATGTGTGCTGTTGGTAACTGATGTCCTGCCGTTGGTAATGGATGTGTGCTGTTGGTAACTGGTGTTCTGCTGTTGGTAACTGATGTCCTGCTGTCTGTAACTGACGTCTGCTGCCAGTAACTGATGTCCTGCTGTTGATAAAGGCTGTGTATTGTTGGTAACTGATGTCCTGTTGACACCTGACATCTGCTGCCAGTATCTGATGTTCTGCTGTTGATAATGGATGTCTGCTGTCTGTAATTGATGTCTGTTGTCAGTAACTGATGTCCTGCAGTTGATCATGGACATGTGCTGTTGGTAACTGATATCCTGCTGTAGGTAACTGACATCTGCTGTCAGTAACTGATGTCCTACCGTCAGTAACTGATGTCCTGTCTTTGATAACAGACGTGTACTGTCAGTAACTGATGTCCTGCTGTCGGTAGCTGATGTCCGGTTGACATATGATGTCTGCTGCCAGTAACTGATGT
>NW_022986395.1:0-55353 GCF_902500255.1 Thalassophryne amazonica | reverse complement strand
ACAAAATATAAAATCATGACCCGATCAAACCAGGCAGAGAAGTTGAATGAATGAATGAATGAATGAATGAATGAATGAATTTATTCGGCGCGCACACACACAAATCCGAAAGAACAGAAACATACAAATAACATGTTTCTGTGTAGGCTCTCAGTTGTCCAGGTGGTTTCCATAGATGAGTAACAAGTAACGTCCTCACCTCAAGCAACCCAGTCCAGTCGAAGATTCAAGCTTCTCTACAATACAAATAACATGAATGTTATATAAACAAAGCCTGTGAGTCTGAAAGGGTGTGGGCAGAAGCAAAGCTTATCAGTGCCCACCCCTGCTTGTACAAGTCCAACAATTATAACAGTCATAATAACATAAACACAAATTCACAACACACTACATATCAACACACAGACATACACTTCAATATTCAATTACACTTCAATTCATGTATAAGTATGTTATGTATAAAGCGCCAAATCACAACAAACTTGGCCCAAGTCACTCCACTCAAATAAGGATCAACCATGCAGACCCCCAGAGCAAACACTAGGCAACTGTGGTGAGGAAAAACTCCCTCTTAGGAAGAAACCTCAAGCAGACCAGACTCTAGGGGGTGACGCTCTGCTTGGGCCGTGCCATATATACCTATATACATACATATATACATTAACATACACACACACACACACACACACACACACACACACACACACACACACACATATATATATATATATATATATATATATATATATATATATTAATTATTTCGAGCTTTATAAAATAAGCATTTCTTTCACATTTACATTTACCCACATTGGGTTGAAAGGAACAGGAAATACATACGTACAAACATACATACACGCGCATTTAGCCCGAAAAGGGGTGGGAAGAAGACAAGCTTATTTAATCCCACCCCCAAACACCCATACATTATTACCACTACAGAGTGTGACCAGTATTCCTTTTTTATTATTATGTAATTGATGTCATATATTAGTGATGAATATCTATAATAATAATAATAATAATAATAATAAGAAGAAGAATTCCCACCATAATAGTTAGTAATAATGACAATAATAATATTATTATTATTGTCAATCAATTTTTTTAATTGATATTGCTGGTGTCATTCCTTGAGTCATTTTCATATGTCAATAAGTTCCCCACATTTATTCAGAGAATGACTATTTAGAAGAATTTGTATGCGTCGATGGTAGTTCTGTCTCAATATATATATATTATATATGTAGATATACATACACAAAATACACACATACATCACCTATACACACATGCATACACATACACACATATGTATACAAATATGTTTCATTTATCTTATTATTTTATTAATTTTATTACCTTAACTTTTTTTTCCCTTCCCCTCCCTCCCCATACGTCTTGTGTGTGGTGCATTAAATGATGCAAAGTATTTTGTAAACCTGCTGCCAGAGAGGGGTCGCCCCCTGACACAGGTCCACCCTTTGCTGAATGTCCTAGGCTCTGCATTAAAAGACAAGGTTTTGGAGTCTGCTGACAGAAGGGGGAGACCTTTGAGCAGCAGACCCCCACTTGCCGGCCCTGATCTGGTGATAGTGATGTAAGTGATGTAAGAGGGGGAAACAAGGAGGAAAGAAAAAGAAAAGTATTTTTATGTGTCAATAAATTTTTATATATATATATATATATATATATATACATACATATGTTTCCCACCTCTCTCTAAGTTATTACCATCATCACCATACTTCTATTTGACTAGCATTTCGACTACAGCATCTTGATGTATAAACATAATACTTTTGACCATGGTTACGACACCAGCAATAACAGGTATTATGCAAATATGTTAACATCTATTATATTAACAAACATATAGTAAGATTTTATTATCATTATTATTATCATTCTTTTTTTTATAATATAGTTTACAATTATGGCTATGATATATATAATTAAATTGATGTACAGTATAATTCTAGGTATTTTATGAACGTTTGTGTGTCCTAGCGAGACCCCTTCTATTGCTGACAAGGCAAAAAAATCAAAGGTAAATTAACTAGAAATAAATTAAAAAGATGTGACGATCACGCACCTCTCTCCTCATTCATGTATTTCAACATAACCATTTCTTTGTATCTTTTTTTGAATTGATGGATATTTGGACATTGCTTGAGCTGAGGTACCAAAGTATTCCACAGCTTAATGCCACACACGGACACACAGAAACTTTTCCTGGTAGTTCTCACTGCCTTGACTTTAAAGTTACCACATCCCCTCAAGTTATAGTTTCCTTCTCTCTGAGTGAAGAGACTCAGAATATTACTGGGTAATGAGTTTTTACTGGCTTTATATAATAATTGTGCAGTGTAGAAATTAACCAAATCTGGCATTTTCAACAATTTGGATTGCAAAAATAGACTATTTGTGTGATCGAGATATCCTACCTTATAGATGATTCTTATTGCACGCTTTTGGATTATACAGAGGGGATGTAGCAAACTTTTGTAATTGTTGCCCCAGATTTCTATACAGTATGTTAAATAAGGAGAGACTAAAGAACAATACAATAAATATAATGCATTATGATCCAGAAAATATTTTGCTTTGTACATAATAGAGACATTCTTGGAAACTTTTTTATGTATGTGGCTGATATGAGACTTCCAGCTTAATTTATTATCAATGGTTATCCCTAAAAATTTGATTTCTGACACTTTATCTATTTCGACACGTCTATATTTATTGGTAAATTAGAACTGTCATTGTGATTTCCGAAAAACATGACTTTAGTCTTATTTATATTTACAGATAATTTATTAATATTCAACCAGGTTTTCAGCTTAATTAATTCACTATTTACCACATTAATAAGTTTGCTATAATTATCACAGGAATAGAATATATTGGTGTCATCTGCAAATAATAATAATTTTAATAATTGTGACACATTAAAAATGTCATTTATATAAAGATTAAAAAATGTGGACCCAGTATGGATCCCTGTGGGACCCCACAAGCGATGCCCAAACATCCAGATTTGAATGCACCCATCTGCACAAACTGGTGTCTCTCCGTTAAATAGCTTTGAATCCAGTTCCAAGCCACTCCCCTGATACCATATCTTTCCAGTTTATTGAGTAGAATTGAGTGATTAAGTGTGTCAAACGCTTTCTTTAAATCAATGAATATTCCAACTATATAGTTTTTACTATCTAAGGTGTTTGTGATCTCTTCTATTGCTTCAATTATTGCAAGTGAAGTTGACCTTCCAGACCTAAACCCATATTGACTTTCGTTAATTATGTTATATTTTTCTATAAAGGATTCTAACCTGTTGTTAAAAAGCTTTTCTAAAATTTTGGAAAATTGTGGGAGTGGAGAGACCGGTCTGTAGTTTGTGAAGATGTGTTTATTTCCATTTTTGTATAGTGGAATAACTTTTGCCGTTTTCATTTTGTTCGGGAATGTCCCAGTTTGAAATGACAAGTTACATATATGAGTCAGGGGTTTTGATATGCTTTTGATTATTGTTTTTACTAGCGTCATATCTATGTCATAACAGTCAGTTGATTTTTTTATTTTTACATTTATTAATATCTATTATTTCGGCTTCACTAACACTGGAGAGAAACATTGTGTTTGGATTGATTTTTACGAGTGATTCCTGCTCCTTGTTACCACCTTAAGGAATTTTTGCTGCCAAGTCGGGCCATTAACTATGTTATTCATATTATAGATGTCCTTGTTCTTATCAATAAAATAATTTGGATAAGAATGACCTCTTACCTTATTTTTGATTATAGTGTTAAGAATTTCCCAGATTCTCTTGGTGTCATTTTTATTATTATTTAATAGATTGGTATAATATAATTTCTTGCTGGCTCTAATTATATTAGTTATTTTGTTTTTATATAATTTATATCTATGTTCAGATTCTTTTGTCCTTAGTCTAACAAATTGTCTGTATAATGTATTCTTCTTTTTTGCAAGCATTTTGTAGACCTTTTGTTAACCATGGACTTTTGGCGACAGGACTGTTTTTGTTGACTTGGCGTATTGGACAGTTTATCTCATATAATGAACTGAAAATGTCTAGAAATTTATTGAAGGCACAATCCACATCATTCTCCCTGTACACAGTGTGCCAATCTTGTTTTGTTAAGTCATTATTGAGTTGATCTATTGCTTTTTGGGTTCTTACTCGTTTAAATGCAGAGTATTGGGGTTTTACCTGAAAATTACAATTGGAGTCATACACAGTTAACCCTTCCTGTGTTCACTGTGTATGACTCCAATTGTGATGGTCAGTTATGTCACATATCAATAAACCACTTATATTTTTAGTTTCTATGTTGTTTGTGAAGATGTTATCTATTAGAGTTGCACTATTCAATGTAATTCTGCTTGGCCTGGTGATAACTGGGTATAAGCTCATGCTGTACATTGTGTTTATAAATTCGTCAGTTGATGTGTGTCTATTGGGGTTTATTAGATCAATGGTATAATCTCCACATATAAATATTTTTTTGTTATTTATTGATGAAAACATTCTGTCCAACCAGTTTGTAAATGTAGCCATATTTGAGCCTGGCGCCCTATATAACCAACTTATAATAATGTTTTTCTTGTTTCCATTATAAACTTCTATTGATATACATTCTAACACATCTTTTATTGTTAATATCATACTTTCTATTACCTTAAATTGAATATTTTTATGCACATATATAGCAACACCTCCACCTCCTTTATTCACTCTGTTGATGGAGTTTAGATCATAACTGTTGGGAAGGTGTCGTAGCACGGACCCACAACAGGGGGCGCAAATGAACGGACAATGAATAAGCCAAAAAGGTAACAATTTAATGTTGTGATAATACACAACGAAACGTACAGTAATCTGCACAGTCAATTTAACACCAGGTGACGTGTGGGCAGGCTCGAAGATAGAAGACCCCCGACGAGAGAGAAGCCGCGTCCCACACGGCTTCCACCACCAACGGTCTGAAGAACACCGGAGCCGCCAAGTCCCGAGTCCCCAGGTGGCCTCTGTCTTCGGCTGTCGACCCTGGTACTGCTGGCAGAAAGCAGAAATATGATGAGTGAGTGTGAGTCCGCACACTCAGTAAATCCACAGTCAGAGAGGGAGGAAGCACCTCCACCTCCAATCACACACTCGTGCAGCTCCTGTTTGAGCACTTATCTGGGTGGGAGGTGTTGCGAAGCCGTCGCTGAACACCTCAAACGCCACCTCCACAGACGAGTCTCACCGACAGGAAAACGGCTGCAAAGAAGAGTTTAGTCAGATACACAGTCTTAAGTTCACAGAGAAATTACCTTGGTAATGGTAGTCGATTTCTCGGCGGGGAGGTGGAGTTGCAGTCCGGCTTTTATGGTGGTGATGATGAACGAGTGACAGCTGGTGCAGAGGATGAGTGACAGCTGTCACTTCTTCTGGGTCTGGTGCCCTCTCGTGCTTGGAGCCCGCACTCCAAGCAGGGCGCCCTCTGGTGGTGGTGGGCCAGCAGTACCTCCTCTTCAGCGGCCCACACAACAATAACCATCCAACTCAAATTGTATTCCTTTTGTGCACTGAACCACGTTTCTGAAATTGTTATTATACTAAAGGGTTTTGTAAACTGCTGAAGAAATTCTTTGATACTGTTAAAGTTTGTGTACATACTTCTGCTGTTAAAGTGGATAATTGATAATTTACCTTCTGTTTTAACTGTATTATTGTAATCCTGTTCCGTATAGTAGTTGCAATGAACGGTATCAGTCGAAAAAAACATTATCCGGGTCTATTTCGTTTTCAAAATCCATTATCTTATGTTCAGTATAGTCAGTTGCTTTTAATTCCAATAATTCCTGGTTTATTATCCTCTGTTGTATTATTTCGTCTCCTGAAGTAGAGATTTTGTGTTTTGATTCAATGGTTTGTGAAGTAGAACTAGTTTTTTTTTCTTTACTTTTTTATTTCTCCATACATTATTGACTCATATTTCATATTTTTCCAGCTCTTTTATGTCCTTAATAACCAGCACCTTAGCTACTTCAGGAGACCCATTCAGTTTAATGAAGACTTTACAATTCCTGACCCATGTATTCTGAATTTTGTTTGTTTTCCTTAAGTATCTGGCTTTTTTTAACAATGTCTGCATTTGTTTTTGTTAAGTGATCATTCAAATAAACATTCGTACCTTTCAGTTTTCTTCCTTGCCTCAACAATGTGACCTTATCCTTTCTGTTGAGAAACTTCATGATAAGCACAGGAGGAGCGCCTTTCTTCGTAGGGAGAGGGTGACAAGCCTCAAGACAATTTACGTCCAAATCAATGTCCCTGGACGCCAGGAACACGGTGACCTGTTGTTCCGCAGAGCTCTCCTCCATCTCACCGGGTTCAAGATCACTGCCCGCGGCCACTGCGTGGGCATATGAGCGGGGTTTAATCTTTAAACCAGTCACAACCACATCGTTAATCCTTGAATACTGCTCCAAGTCCTCAACTCTCTTCTCAAGAGCCTCGATCTTCTTGTCCTTATCCTCTAATAACGCTCGTAGTCGCGCGACTTCCTCCACTAGCTTGAGTATCTTGACCTGCTTATTCTTTATGTCAGCTACAGCCAGTGACACTAACTCAAGCGCCTTTTTAACCTCCTCCGACTCCTCAACCACCGAGCTTTTCTTTGGTGCCATTTGTAGTGTTTTCGACTCCGGTTGTTTACCCTGCTCGGTACCTCACCTGGAAGTAGTGTGGCTAACCGCTAGCCCCGGTCCCAAACTGCACTGAAAGTTATTGTTTTACATAAATCCAAGGTCGAGTAACCTTTTTTTACATTGTATTTTAATCCATAGCCATTGTCCGTTTGGTCCGATTCCGAAGAAATAAATAAGTTTTCAAAATTTCTTTTGCCTCTTCTCACGCTGCTCACACCCGGAAGTGTACAACATCAGACAAGTCATCATATACGAGGGCTGTCAATAAAGTAACGGTCCTTTTTATTTTTTCAAAAACTATATGGATTTCATTCATATGTTTTTACGTCAGACATGCTTGAACCCTCGTGCGCATGCGTGAGTTTTTCCACGCCTGTCGGTGACGTCATTCGCCTGTGAGCACTCCTTGTGGGAGGAGTCATCCAGCCCCTTGTCGGAATTCCTTTGTCTGAGAAGTTGCTGAGAGACTGGCGCGTTGTTTGATCAAAATTTTTTCTAAACCTGTGAGACACATCGAAGTGGACACGGTTCGAAAAATTAAGCTGGTTTTCAGTGAAAATTTTAACGGCTGATGAGAGATTTTGAGGTGATTCTGTCGCTTTAAGGACTTTTCACGGTGCGAGACGTCGCTCAGCGCTCTCAGGCGGCGTCATCAGCCTGTTCAAGCTGAAAACCTCCACATTTCAGGCTCTATTGATCCAGGACGTCGTGAGAGAACAGAGAAGTTTCAGAAGAAGTCGCTTTTAGCATTTTATCCAGATATTCCACTGTTAAAGGAGATTTTTTTAAAGAAAGACGTGCGGACGGATCCGCGCGTCGGGACGCAGCCGACGCGGTGCGGCGGCACAGGAAAAACACCTCCGTGTTGATAACCATTTGTAAAATCCAGGTGGCTTTTGATGGCTTTCAGTGGAGTGAGTATATGAGAAATTGTTTAACAGGCAGGACATGTTCCAACTTGTCCTTAAGGCTTTCAACAGAGGTGTTTTTCCTGTGGCGGAGCGTCGCGGCGGCTGCGTCCCGACGCGCGGACCCGTCCGCACGTCTTTCATTAAAAAAATCTCCTTTAACAGTGGAATATCCGGATAAAATGCTGAAACCGACTTCCTCTGAAACTTCTCTGTTCTCTCACGACGTCCTGGATCAATAGAGCCTGAAATGTGGAGGTTTTCAGCTTGAACAGGCTGATGACGCCGCCTGAGAGCGCTGAGCGACGTCTCGCACCGTGAAAAGTCCTTAAAGCGACAGAATCACCTCAAAATCTCTCATCAGCCGTTAAAATTTTCACTGAAAACCAGCTTAATTTTTCGAACCGTGTCCACTTCGATGTGTCTCACAGGTTTAGAAAAAAATTTGATCAAACAACGCGCCAGTCTCTCAGCAACTTCTCAGACAAAGGAATTCCGACGAGGGGCTGGACGACTCCTCCCACAAGGAGTGCTCACAGGCGAATGACGTCACCGACAGGCGTGGAAAAACTCACGCATGCGCACGAGGGTTCAAGCATGTCTGACGTAAAAACATATGAATGAAATCCATATAGTTTTTGAAAAAAAATTTAAAGGACCGTTACTTTATTGACAGCCCTTGTATAGTGCAATTCCTTCTTTTTTTTTTTTTTTGCGCATGTGCGACTGTGGTGGCAGCAAATCCGAGTAGCTCGTGTTTGTGTTGGAGCGTGATGGTATTTTTTGTTTTTATTTTGAAAGATGTGCATGTTTAAATATCCGTGGGATGAGCTCCTCTGCTTGCAGTATAAATCAAGTGGGTTTAAACATCCGATCTCGCAGAAGATCAAGAAACCTTACAGGAGATGCCAAGCTGGAGCCAAGGTAAAGGCGAGGAGATGGCGGCATTGGTTAAATCTGAAGGAGCGTACTGGGAGTGCTGTCTGTATTTCCTAACAGAGACGTGGCTAGCGGATAACAACACCGACTCACTTGTCAACGTAACCGGCTTCACCATGGTAAGAGCCGACCGCTACGTAAAGGTGTGTGGAAAATCTAAGGATGGTGGACTTGCTTTGTTGGTGAACAACAGATGGTGTAATTCCGGCCACATCACCGTGAAGCACAAGCACTGTTGTCGAGATGTGGAACTTTTGGTAACTAGTATAAGGCCGTACTACTTACCACGGGAGTTTTCTCACATCATTGCCATTGTTGTTTACATCCCGCCCCGAGCAGAGCCTAATGTACCGTGTGACGTCATACAGGAGGCTGTTGTGAAGATTCACTCTCAACATTCCGATGCATTGATTATAATATCAAGGGACTTCAACCATACTGATGTGAGGTCTCATTTAGGACGTTTTACACAATAGATTGATTGTCCCACCAGGCATAACAATATTTTAGATCTGTGTTATGTTAACCTTAAGAATGCATACAGTGTTGTGGCTTTGCCTCCCCTTGGCAAGTCTGACCATAGTCTTATTCACCTCAGACCGTCGTACAAGCCTTGTGTGATGAGACTGCCCATAACAAGGAGACAGACAGCGGACCCCGGCGGCTAGTGGAGGATTGTTTTGCTTCTACTGTTTGGGACACAATGTTGGGCTCAGGGGGGACCAAGTGAAATGAAACAGCTCCTAAACAGTAAGAAGGAGATGTTTAGGTCAGGAGACTGGGACAGGCTTAGGATGGTGCAGCGCAAGGTGGAGAGGAGCACCAAGAGGGCCAGGAGAGTCTGCAAAGAGAGACTTTGAGAGAAAACTGCAGAACAACAACACACAGGAACTGTGGAGGGGCATCAGAGCCATCGCAGGCTACAAGGAGTGGGGGAGTGTGGCACACTGTAATGGGGATATGGTGGATGAGTTCAACTGTTTTTATAACCTGTTTGACACTGCTCCTCTGACTTGGGCATATGCCTCCACCTCTGCTGCTTTTGGTTCCTGCTCTGCTCCACCCAGCCTTTGTTCCATCTCTCCTGCTATTTGTGAGTGTTATTTCATGGTGGAGGAGGTGTGTGATGAGCTGAGGAGAGTTTGCCCGGAAAAGTCTGCTGGTCCTGATGGTGTTGCTCCAAGGCTCCTGAAGGGCTGTGCAGCGGAGTTCATGATTCCTCTACATACCAGAGTCTTCTAAGTGGACGTGTCCCTGCCTTGTGGAAAACATCATGACTTGCACCAGTGCCAAAGGTGTTAATAAGGTGTGCAGGGATAAAGGACTACAGACCAGTAGCCCTTACGTCTGTGATAATGAAGACTGGAGAGGCTGCTACTCCAACTGCTCAGACCCCAGGTGGAGTGGGCTTTGGACCTATTACAGTTCGCCTACCAGGAGAATATTGGGGTGGGTGATGCGTTCCTCTTTCTGCTGCACTGGTCCCTGTCATTTTAGAGGGGTCAGTAGGCTATGTGAGGCTGATGTTTTTCAATTTCTCAGGTGCCTTCACTACAATCCAGCCTAAACTACTAAAGGCAAAACTGGAGAGTATAGAGGTGGATCCCCTATTCACCACCTGGATCTACAACTATCTCACCGGGAGGTCGCAGTACGTCAGACTGGGGGGGCAGCGTGTTGGACACTTTGGTGAGCAACACTGGGGCACCGCAGAGGACAGTACTGTTTCCCTTCCTTTTTACGCCGTACACTGCCGACTTCACATATCATTCTGCGGCATGCCACATTCGGAAATACTCTGATGACACAGCTGTTGTGGCATGTATGAAGGGAGGAAAAGAGAGTACAGAAGAGCCATTTCCTTATTATTATATATTGACTTCACCAGAAGGCCCTTTCGCACACCAATCACCATCGACGGTGAGGTGGTAGAGGTTGTCCAGTCCTACACATTTTTGGGAGTCCATCTGGACAACAAGTTGGACTGGTTCTCACATGCAAGTGCCTTGTATAAGAAAGGACAAAGTAGCCTCTACAGTACTTTCTGAGGAGGCTCAGATCATTTAATGTCAGCAGTGAAATGTACATTTTTTTTAACCATCTGTCATAGCCAGTGCTGTGTTTTTTTGGGGCTTGTCTGTTGTGGGGGGGGTATGACACTGAGAGACAGTAATCGGCTGGATACGCTGGTAAGGAAGTGTGGGTCAGTGATGGGGAGAAGGGCAGACTCTGTGGGAGCTGTGCTGGAGAGGAGGATGAGGACTCTAATGCAGGGCATCCTGTGTAACACCAGACATCCTTTACATAACAGTCTATCCGTTCAGAGGAGCAACTGCAGCAACAGGCTCCTTTCCCTGCGCTGCAGAACGAAACGGTATAAGAGGTCTTTTGTCCCGTCTGCTATAAGACTTTGTAACAGCTTCATCTGAACATGTGTGCTTTATTTGCTTACTATGTATTTTTTATATGTTGTATGTGTCTATGGGTGGACAGCTGAATTTCACCTTTGGGGGATCAATAAAGTATCTATCTAGCTGTCTACCTATCTACCTACCTACCTACCTACCTGGGATATATCCAGAAACAGTTCTATAACATAGCACTCACATCAACATCAATTTAGATCATTACATTGATTGACTTCTAAGTAATATAAGACAAACTGGACTCTGTTGATGTGCAAAGCCCTGATGAAGATCTTCGGACTGAAAGCTTGGTTTAAAGTAGAGGTGGGCGGATTTTTTTTTTTTAAACAAAAATGTTGATTGTGATAATAAAGTATTTTGTTCTCATGTACAATGTTTGGTGAAATTCTATCCTAGGTTTTTTGGATCCTTTGGATCTATGAAGCTTAAATATGAAAAAGTATCAGTATTGATATCGGCGATACTGGGCCTGTATTTACTTGGTATTGGATCAATACCAAAATTCCCGGTATCATCCACCTCTAGTTTAAAGACATATGAAAGATCTACTTGGAGTAGGTGTGCATAAAATTCTTATCATGTTTTATAGCAGTTGACATCCATGTTTATGGTAGATTACTGCCACCTTCTGACTCACTGTTGCAAGAGCTGTTTGTCATGTGTGTAGATGGTGCCGCCTTGTGGTGATAGATGATAATGGTGTATTTTTCACATATGTCGCTTCTCAATATAAGTTCCAGGACCACCAAAACAAGATATTTATTTTTTTTAAAGAGAAATATATTCTGGAAAATACAGTAATTATTTTGACAGAAGTACAAAGTGCATCAGTGCAACACACTGTTCTGCCAAGTGCACCCAGTAACCATGTGCATCACAATAAAGTGCATGTGCATGTTTGATCTTGCTGGAGTGGTAATTCATTGATGAACACATGCTGACAGAGGCGGTAGAAGTGGGGGATGAGGTGGTGATTCTTACACCCCCACTGCTTCTATGCCAATTTTGCTCCACCATTCAATTAGGGCTCAGTGTGATGTCCTATATTCTGTGGTCTTAGTGACAGTGTTCTGTGTGGGCCGCCAGAAGAGGAGGTACTGCTGGCCCACCACCAGTGGGCGCTCTGCCTGAAGTGCGGGCTTCAGGCACGAGAGGGCGCTGCCGCCATGGACACAGCCAGGGGTGACAGCTGTCGCTCAGTACCTCTTGACAGCTGTCACCCATCTACTCAACATCATCTCACTCCATAAAGACCAGACGTCATCTCCACCTCGTTGCCGAGATATCATACTTCATTGGAGGTAATATCCTCAGCCTTTTGTAAATCTGTTTATTGTGAGTGTTTGCAGGAGAACCGGTCGTTTTTGAGGAGGCTGTGCAAGACAGCGCTCCTTTTCAGCAACGCGCTGAGTGTGAGGTGGAGGTGGCATTCCCACCATTATTGTTACTGGGTGTACACACACCCACACTTGACTGACTTTGTTCTTCGCCAGCAGTACCAGATCCGACAGTCGGGGACGGTGATCACCTGGGAATTCGGGACTTGGCGGCTCCAGTATTCCCCAGGTTCTGGTGCGGCGGAAATCGTGTGGTTCCGGCTCTCCTCAGGACAGACGTCTTCTATCCTCGAGCCTGCCCACACGTCACCTTTGTGTATTGACTGTTGTGATATTCTGAGATTGTCTGTATGTTCGTTGTGCACATTCACAACATTAAATTGTTATATTTTGGCTCATCTATTGACCGTTCATTTGCGCCCCCTGTTGTGGGTCCGTGTCACTACACTTTCCCAACAGGATATCTCGGCCAGCGTCATGGACTCCGAGGGGCGTCACCCGGCTGTTGAACAACCAATGGGAGAGCAGGGAGCGCAGGCGTCTGCAGGAGACGTGATTGGTGAGCTGCAGCACATTCTCACCACCTTTACGGCTCGGTTGGATCAAATGACTGAGCAAAACATCCTCCTGAACCGCAGGGTGGAGGCTCTCTCCGCACAGATGGCGGCGAGCGCTCAGGGCGCTGCTGCAGTGCGTCCTCCTGCCGACCCTGTGCAGGATATAAATGTTCCAGTGGTGGTTCAACAACCCCTCCCACCATCCCCTGAAGCATACATAAGCCCTCCTGAGCCGTACGGAGGTTGTGTGGAGACGTGCGTGGACTTTCTTATGCAGTGTTCGCTCGTCTTCGCACAACGTCCCGTCATGTACGCGTCAGATGCTAGTAAAATAGCTTATGTGATTGCTCTGCTTCGGGGTAAAGCACGCGCCTGGGCTACGGCGCTCTGGGAACAGAACTCACGGTTGTTATCAGCATACACTGGGTTTGTGGGGGAGTTCAGAACAGTGTTTGATCACCCTAACAGAGGAGAGACCGCTTCAACAGTGCTGCTGTCAATGAGACAGGGACGCGAGAGCGCAGCCGCTTATGCAGTCAACTTCCGCATCGCGGCTGCGAGGTCCGGCTGGAATAACGTTGCGCTCCGCGCCGCCTTCATAAACGGACTGTCGTTGGTTCTGAAGGAGCAGCTGGTAGCTAAGGAGGAACCGCGGGATTTAGATGGGCTTATCGATCTCGTTATACGGTTAGACAATCGGTTGGAGGAACGCCGTCGGGAGCGAGGCGAAGGACGTGACCGGATACGCGCCGCCCCTCTCCCTTCCGGGTTCGAAAAGGGGCCGCCCTCCCCACGCTCCACAGCCGCAGCGCTTTGTGGGGCAACAGCTCCCCCTGCTGACGTTGTTAGGGAAATGCACAGGGCCAAAATGGGGAGGCTGATCCGTGGAGAGTGTTTTCTCTGCAGCTCAACTGAGCACACACAGAGAAACTGCCCCAAACGGCCAAAATGACAACACTCGCCCTTAGAGACTGGGCTAAGGGGGGGTCAAACCATTCAAGTAAGACACACACAAATTGCCACATGACTCCCAGTCACAATCCTGAGCGGGGATTTAACCCTTCAAGCCCGAGCACTGGTGGACACGGGGTCAGAAGGGAATCTGCTAGACAGCAGATGGGCAAGGGAGGTAGGGCTCCCTCTGGTGGCGCTTCCTTCGCCATTGCAGGTGCGGCCACTAGATGGCACCCTCCTCCCTTTACTCACACACAAGACACAACCAGTAACTCTGGTGGTGTCTGGAAACCATCGGGAGGAGATTGAGTTTTTTGTAACTCCTTCTACCTCCCGCGTCATTTTGGGCATCCCATGGATGTTGAAGCACAATCCCCGGATTGATTGGCCGTCTGGGGTGGTGGTTCAGTGGAGCGAAACCTGCCATCGGGGGTGTTTAGGATCCTCGGTTCCTCCCGGTTCACAGGCTAAGGAGGAGGTCAAAGTCCCTCCCAATCTGACGGCAGTGCCGGTTGAGTACCACGATCTTGCTGACATCTTCAGCAAGGATCTGGCACTCACCCTTCCCCCGCACCGTCCGTACGATTGTGCCATTGATTTGGTTCCAGGCGCTGAGTTCCCGTCCAGCAGGCTGTACAACCTCTCACGACCTGAGCGCGAATCAATGGAGACCTACATCCGGGACTCATTAGCTGCCGGGCTGATCCGGAACTCCACCTCCCCGATGGGGGCAGGTTTCTTTTTTGTGGGCAAGAAAGATGGCGGACTCCGTCCATGCATTGATTACAGGGGGCTGAATGAGATTACGGTTCGCAACCGATACCCGTTGCCATTGTTAGATTCCGTGTTCACCCCCCTGCATGGAGCCAAAATCTTTACTAAGTTGGATCTTAGAAATGCGTATCACCTGGTTCGGATCCGGAAGGGAGACGAATGGAAGACGGCATTTAACACCCCGTTAGGTCACTTTGAGTACCTGGTCATGCCGTTCGGCCTCACCAACGCCCCCGCAATGTTCCAAGCCTTGGTTAACAACGTCTTGCGGGACTTCCTGCACCGATTCGTCTTCGTATATCTGGACGATATTCTCATCTTTTCTCTGGATCCTGAGACCCATGTCCAGCATATACGTCAGGTCCTGCAGCGGTTGTTAGAGAACCGACTGTTTGTGAAGGGCGAGAAGTGCGAGTTTCACCGCACGTCTTTGTCCTTCCTGGGGTTTATAATCTCCTCCAACTCCGTCGCCCCTGATCCGGCCAAGGTTGCGGCGGTGAGAGATTGGCCCCAACCAACAAGCCGTAGGAAGCTGCAACAGTTCCTCGGTTTCGCTAATTTCTATAGGAGGTTCATTAAGGGCTACAGTCAGGTAGTTAGCCCCCTGACAGCCCTGACCTCTCCAAAAGTCCCCTTCACCTGGTCGGATCGGTGCGAAGCCACGTTCAAGGAGTTGAAACGACGGTTCTCTACTGCGCCAGTTTTGGTGCAGCCCGACCCTAGCCGCCAGTTCATGGTTGAAGTGGACGCCTCTAACTCAGGGATAGGAGCCGTGCTGTCCCAGAGCGGAGAGACCGATAAGGTTCTTCACCCGTGTGCCTACTTTTCACGCAGGTTGACCCCGACTGAACGGAACTATGACGTCGGCAATCGAGAACTCCTTGCGGTGAAAGAGGCTCTTGAGGAGTGGAGACACCTGTTGGAGGGAGCGTCTGTGCCATTCACGGTTTTCACTGACCATCGGAACCTGGAGTATATCAGGACCGCCAAGCGGCTGAACCCCAGGCAAGCCCGCTGGTCACTGTTCTTCGGGCGTTTTGACTTCCGGATCACCTTTCGCCCCGGGACCAAGAACCAGAGGTCGGATGCCTTGTCCTGGGTACACGAAGAGGAGGTCAAAACTGCACTGTCGGATCCACCGGAGCCCATCCTGCCTGAGTCCACTATCGTGGCCACCCTCACCTGGGACGTGGAGAAGACCGTCCGGGAGGCCCTGGCACGGAGCCCGGACCCAAGAACAGGTCCGAAGAACCGTCTGTACGTCCCACCAGAGGCCAGAGCTGCAGTCTTGGACTTCTGTCACGGTTCCAAGCTCTCCTGTCATCCAGGGGTGCGAAGGACCGTGGCAGTTGTCCGGCAGCGCTTCTGGTGGGCGTCTATGGAGGCAGACGTCCGGGAATATATCCAGGCCTGCACCACCTGTGCCAGGGGCAAGGCAGTACACACAAAGGCCCAAGGACTCCTCCAGCCGCTGCCGGTGCCTCATCGTCCCTGGTCCCACATCGGCCTGGATTTCGTCACGGGCCTCCCGCCGTCCCAGGGCAACACCACCATCTTCACGATAGTGGACTGTTTCTCCAAGGCGGCCCACTTCGTGGCCCTCCCGAAGCTCCCAATAGCCCAGGAGACAGCAGACCTCCTGGTCCACCACGTTGTCCGTCTGCATGGGATACCCTCCGACTTTGTCTCAGATCGTGGTCCCCAGTTCTCCTCACACGTCTGGAGGAGCTTCTGCAGGGAACTGGGGGCCACCGTGAGCCTCTCGTCCAGGTACCATCCACAGACGAACGGACAGGCAGAGCGGGTCAACCAGGAGCTGGAACAGACCCTCCGCTGCGTCACATCCACGCACCCGACGGCCTGGAGTAACCATCTGGCCTGGATCGAGTATGCCCCCGTTGTTTCCCGTGGTGGAGGGAGAGGTCGGTGTGCCCTCGGTCCAGGCCCACCTGCGGATGTGCCGTCGGGTGTGGCGCTCCGCCCGCTCTGCCTTGTTGAAGGCCCGGACGAGGGCGAAGACCCATGCAGACCGCCGGCGATCCCCGGCCCCTGCTTACCAGCCCGGGCAGGAGGTGTGGCTTTCCACGAAGGACATCCCCCTCCAGGTGGACTCCCCGAAACTTCAGGACAGGTACATTGGCCCCTTCAAGATCCTCAAAGTCCTCAGTCCTGCCGCAGTGAAGCTCCAACTCCCGGGTTCACTGCGGATCCATCCGGTTTTCCACGTGTCACATATCAAACCTCATCACACCTCACCCCTCTGTGCTCCCGGACCGGCGCCCCCTCCTGCTCGGATCATCGACGGGGGGCCGGCTTGGACGGTGCGCCGGCTCCTGGACGTCCGTTGGATGGGTCGGGGGTTCCAGTACTTGGTGGACTGGGAGGGGTATGGACCCGAAGAACGCTCCTGGGTGAAGAGGAGCTTCATCCTGGATCCGGCCCTCCTGGCCGACTTCTACCGTCGACACCCCAACAAGCCGGGTCGGGCGCCAGGAGGCGCCCGTTGAGGGGGGGGTCCTGTTGTGTGTGGGCCGCCAGAAGAGGAGGTACTGCTGGCCCACCACCAGTGGGCGCTCTGCCTGAAGTGCGGGCTTCAGGCACGAGAGGGCGCTGCCGCCAGGTGACAGCTGTCGCTCATTACCTCTTGACAGCTGTCACCCATCTACTCAACATCATCTCACTCCATAAAGACCAGACGTCATCTCCACCTCGTTGCCGAGATATCATACTTCATTGGAGGTAATATCCTCAGCCTTTTGTAAATCTGTTTATTGTGAGTGTTTGCAGGAGAACCGGTCGTTTTTGAGGAGGCTGTGCAAGACGGCGCTCCTTTTCAGCTGAGACCGCTGCAACGCGCTGAGTGTGAGGTGGAGGTGGCATTCCCACCGTTATTGTTACTGGGTGTACACACACCCACACTTGACTGTCTTTGTTCTTCGCCAGCAGTACCAGATCCGACAGTCGGGGACGGTGATCACCTGGGAATTCGGGACTTGGCGGCTCCAGTATTCCCCAGGTTCTGGGGCGGCGGAAATCGTGTGGTTCCGGCTCTCCTCAGGACAGACGTCTTCTATCCTCGAGCCTGCCCACACGTCACCTTTGTGTATTGACTGTTGTGATATTCTGAGATTGTCTGTATGTTCGTTGTGCACATTCACAACATTAAATTGTTATATTTTGGCTCATCTATTGACCGTTCATTTGCGCCCCCTGTTGTGGGTCCGTGTCACTACACTTTCCCAACAGACAGGGCACAAAATGACTTCAGAAGGACTTCTGATAGGTCATTCCATCAAGCAGTTTGGAGGTGCAAGAAGGACAAAGAAGGGCCAGAGACATATGTGAGTTTATATAACGGCTGAGTGGATCCTTGTCATTTGATTGGTGCTTTGTATGTCACATGACATGGATTATTTGCCGCATTGTTGTTGTGTTGTATTTACGGTGCAGTTGGGTTCCATCCGTTTTGTACCATTGCACACTGCGACCACCACCCATGCACACGGGGTGGTGTTCAGCTGAACATAGCGGAGTTTGTTTTGCAGATGGATGACGATTTGAACGAGCTGATTGACGGTGCTAATTCTATTAAGACACACACACACAAAAACAAATCCACTACACTGTAGGCCATCTGGAGACATGAAGAACTGTTAGGATGAAGAGAATGAAGATGGAAAAAGCTGGACAAATTTCTGATGCAATTTTTCGCTGGATTGAGGAAGTACACAGTCTTTTTTTTTTCTTTGAAAGTACACAAAGTCAATGCACGTCGTCACAGACATCGTCAGAATTATTTCTGAGCTATGTAACGGTTTTTCCAAGTTGACTGAGAACAATTTTAGACTGCTATTTAAAGTTCATGTTGGACTGTTGGTGTCAAAGCACCAGTGACGAACACCAACGTGTAAGTCCCTTTTCTGTTGTTTGTACTGCTTACTTTTACAAAATATACGTGAGAAAATGGAAAACAGACTTGTACAGAAATACATGGCTGTCTGGGACGGTGTTCTGCCATCTTGGATTGTCATGTTGCTCATCATTTGTATAAAATAGTTAGTTAGTTAATCCTCTTGCACTCAGGACATGTGGAGCCAACCATGGAAACCAGGCATCTCCATCTGGGTCTGTCACTGGCACTATCCTGTGCTTGGGTCAGGGTCACATTACCAGCTCTGTAGTCCCGGCCTATTACATACAGCCAGTGGGTGCAAGGGGAGCCTCTCAGTCACCTCCAGCTTGCTAGGGTTCAAATTATTGTTGACAACACCACTCTGTTCAGTGAGACTGTTGTCCAGCTTCTTGACACAAACAGCACAACTTAAAGATCAACTGGGCCAAGACAGAGCTTATGCATGTGGGTGATGGTCCTGACCCACCTCCCTACCTGTTTGATGATACACAGGTCCACTTTGTACCAACATTTAAATATCTCGGCTCCATAGTGTCTAAGAGGGGGGACCTCAGACCAGAGGTTAGCTGATGCCAAGCCTTATCTGCCACCATCTTGCAGTCTCTGTGGAGACCTCTGTGGTGACATGGCACATCTCTCGGGGCACCAAGCTCCGGGTCTGTAATGCCTCCATTCCCTCTGTTCTCTTATACAGCTCAGAAACCTAGCCACTGAGCAATGCCCTGGTGGCCAAACTTGATGGCTTTGACACCAGAGCCTCATGAGGATTGAAGGCATTACCTGGTCCCAACACATAACCAACCAGGCTCTGAGAGAGCAGACCCAACAGCTCCTGGCATCCCGCCATGCAGCAATGGAGTGCGTGCGATAGTATGGCCATATCATCCGCCTGCCCACGGAACATCCAACATGGGCCATTCTAGACTTTGACCACCAGCATAAAATAGACTTCTGGTCTATTTTGACCCTGCCTAGGTGGTGGCATAGCGACTACTTACCTTTTGTCCCTGTGAAATTCTCACTCTGATTGAAAATGAATGACACCTCGTCGCATTGCCTCTTTCTCTTCTACCCGTTAAGGTACTTTTATGTGTTGAGTGATCTCAAAAAGAAATGGACAGGAAATGGACTTCAAAGTTTAGATGTTGTATTGAAAGGTGCCTACCAGAGGTGGGACGAAGTCACCATCAAGTCACTTTCAAGTCATCAATCTCCAAGTCCCAAGTCAAGTCTCAAGTTATAATGACCACCAATTGTTTGCAAGTTGACTTGAGACTTAACTTGGGACTTGGAGATTGATGACTTGAGAATGACTTGACAGCAACTTTGTCCCACCTGTGGTGCCTACACTGATAAGAGTCATCTAAAGCACTCTTGGGGTCTTTGAACAAACCACATGCAATGTTTGGACAAAGAGCCCAGATTTCTCCCTGTGCTAGTCTTTTATTCCTGAGTCAAGGCCAGCCCCCATGGGGGCGGTCCTTTGCCCATCGTGAATCAGTGGCTATGTGAATGGCTGCAAAGTGAAGTAGGTGGGTATAAGCAGGTGTCATGCTCACGTTGCGTTCAAGGAGGCATGTAAAACTTTAATGTTGTATTTGCATGTGTGTTCCATGATGCCGTCCAAATAGATGTGAATACTTTGGTTTTATCAATTAGACAGCTATAAAAAGCAGTTAGGTTAAGATTAGGTTGTAGTACCAAGCACAAGATCACTTTGGATGTGCGTCATGGAACACTCTGACATACCTAATGTAACCAAGGGGTAATTTTGTTATGCATTATTGTGTATATACAGTCTCTAGCCACTTAATAAGACACACCTTGTTAGTACTGAGCGGGACCTTTGTTGCCATCAGAACCATGATAATTGTCATAATTCTTCATGACATAGATTCAGCAAGGTACTGCAATACATAAAAATTCCACAGAACTTTTGGTCCATATTGGTTTTTCTGTACCATTACACCACCACCATCTGACTTAGTGATACATGTCAGGGCAGATTCATGCTGTCAGGTTGTTTATGCCAAATTCTGACTCTACCATCTGAATGTTGCAACAGCAAATGAGGACTCATCAGATTATCTTCCAGACTTGTCCTAGCTGACAGGAGTGTTAACCGGAATAGTCTTCTGCTATTGTCGCCCATCTGATTCAAGGCTTGGCATGTTGAGCAGGTAGAGTCCATAATTGTAACAAGTGTTTATGTCAGTCACTGGTGTGTTTCTCTCAGCTGGAACCAGTCTGACCATTGTTCTCTGCCATCAGCAAGGTATTGTTAGTCTGGAGGACCACTAATCACTGGATGTTTCTTCTTTTTCAGACCACTCTCTGTAGACCCCAGAGATAGTTGTGTGTATGACAATCCCAGTTGACTAGCAGTTTGTGAAATACTCAAACCAGCCCGTCAGGCACCATCCATGCCAAGTTCAACTCCATTTAAATGACCTTTGTTCCAAATTCTGATATTTTGTTTGAATTTCAGCAGATCTTCACCACATTTAAATTCCTATATGTATGAAGTTTCTGCTACATGACTGGCTGACTGTTTATTTGGTTTAAGAAGTAGTGGAGCAGAAGTATGTAACTAATGAAGTGGGTGTGTGTACAGCTGGTTGGAAAGAATGATTATCACTTTCACAGATCATCCTGCAGAGGCAACACTAGAAGTATAAACAACAGATTCCGTCTTTTCTGGTCTCGGCTAATTAGAATGAGTTTGATGTCACCCACTGAAATCTGGCAAGAGGGTTGCATGTGATTAAAACCTACAGCTGTCAACATAAAATGTCAGCTCTTGTCACCATGTTTTAGTATGCTACTGTGATGGCTTTGGTCCCTAAAGCTATTTATGTTTATGTGATCTCTTAAGATCTGTTAACAACACTTTATCCAATTGGCAGGTATACTGTGTTTGGTGATGTTAAGAACTGGTTTGATTTTGGTTACTATCTCTCAATGATCAAAGTCAAATTTTCATCCTAATCCTAATATATAGGAAAATGGTTTATTTAATAGAAATGTGCAAGCATTTGCATCTGGAAATGCTTGCACAACTGCCCTTTCCACCAGAAAGGGCAGTTGGTATAAAGTTGGCTTTAAGGTGCAAACATGGATGTTTAAAAGCCAATATAATAGTGTCTCTACCTGGCTGCTAGAGGCAGGTAACTAAGTGAATAGGAACTGGAATAAAAATATGTCAGTCTGGGTTTGATTCTTGATCACACCACTTTTACTTTTTCTGATTTACTGAAGATTTGTGTGTGTGTAAAAATGTACGCAAACACAATAGCACTTGAAAAAATGCCCCCTCCCAGAGCAAAAGGATTAGTGCTTGGGTCTCCTGTGGAATTGTAGCTCTGATGGACAGATGACATCGCATTTCCACAGGAGCACAGAGAGCTGCATTTAACAGAAGGATTTTCCCAGTTTAAAGATGCATATATGCTGGGAAAAGGTGGATTTGAACGGAATTTGACATGGTCTGAAAGCACGAGGTCATATTTCCTCACTGTTTGTATGCTGTGCTCACACAGCGGGAACATCAAACAACTATGACAGACACACACACACAATCACTCACACAATCACACACACCGTGTGCTCCACATAAAAAAAAGATTTAAAAACCACATAGTGCTGTCTGATCTGGAACAGATGCATTGGGTGCTCTCTGCTTATAAGCTTTGCCAATCAGAAGCCCAGAATGAACCACCAGACAGCTGCAGGATTTAAAAACAAAACAAAAAAACATTAAATGCATAAGTACAGAAAATGTGGATGGGAGTCCTGATGCCCGCTGAAACTACATGTACGGCCAGGCCAACTGCAGCCCGGAGATGACCGGAGAGGAACAATCTGGTTCATTCAGTTTTCTGTCTGTATGAATTCTGTTTGCACAGTTTTCTGTATGTGTGACTTCTGTGTGCACAGTTTTCTGTATGTGTGAATTCTGTATGCACAGTTGTCTGTCTGTGTGAATTCTGTGTGCACAGTTGTCTATCTGTGTGAATTCTATGTGCACAGTTGTCTGTCTGTGTGAATTCTATGTGCACAGTTTTCTGTCTGTGTGAATTCTGTGTGCACAGTTGTATGTGTGCATTCCACCAGCAGAATGCAGCATAATTATGAACCTGCTTTTTGAAATACCATGGACAGAACAATAACTATGGTAAATGCCTGAATTAGGAGTATTTATTTATTTATTGTTTTCCCAGTGTGTCAACATGTTCAGGCACATACCTGCAAGTGGCTGATTGAATTTAATTTTGTGCTGACGGCCATTAACACATGCAAATTCCTCATTTACATACTGCTGTCTACATCACTTTGTCACCTGCTATCAGTTGCACATTGAGTTTTCGTAAATCACCAGGATATTTTTGCAACCCCAATATGCAAAAGTTTGAATTACACATGCAATTTTTAGCACTTGTTATCTGGGATGTTATCTGCCCCAGTCCACCTAATTGGGGGTACTGACCTCGGCTGGAGAAGTAACCTGCGATGGACGAGCATCCCATCCAGGGGAAGTTGAAGTGTCTCTCATTTGCTTTCCGATATGGAATCTGGGGATAAGCACAGGCACCAAAGACCCTATATTAGACTTACTTTGCAACGTGGGTGTGGCTTCTCTGTGCTTCCTGTTCACTTCTGATGTAGTTTTTTTCCATTGCTGTTGGGAAATATCTTTGCAGTGGGGAATCCACAGTATTCCGAGTAGCATGAGATGTTTGCAAAATAGAATGATTTTGTACCGGCAGCCTATTGGTGAGCATGCAGAGGATTTTGCGTGGCACCCACTTCATGCTCACTGCACCCGCTTGTGGTTTCAACCATCTGCCAGCTCATTACTGAAGGCGAGTAAAGATCCAGATTTGACGGTGCATCATTATCTGTTGACTGAGATGAAGCGAGGGAAGCTGTCACACCGGTGACAGACTGGCTGTTCAACCTGTGTTTGATTTCCTGCAATCACGAGTCGCCCTCCTGCAGAAAAGCATTAGCATTTCTAGGGTTCCACGTCTTTGTTTCCAGTGTTCAAACCAGAATGGTCCGAGGCATAAAAGAGATTTCCTGCTTTACAAAGAAGAGCACTATTAAAAATGGATGTGGGTGTGTTCTGTCGTTACAGAACTGCACAGGGTGCAGTGACAACACAATTTCACATCATGGAAATGAAATAGGCCGAGCTCATTCATTATGTACGCCCACAGGTTTCTTGTTCAGGATGGTCATTGTGACATTTTAAAAGCGATGGAAGCCAGGCGGGGTCACAGATTACTCGGTGGAACATTACGGCTTGTAAAACATTTGTGTTCTCAGCCTCTCTGCTCCTATCTGTGCGTCCCTCGTCCACATTAAAAGCCATTTTTTAAAATGAAAAATAATCACAGTAAGAACTTCCAAATGTCTTTTGATGATATTATAGAATTCCGGAATTAGACAAAGAAACCAACTTTAGTCAAGCAGTAGTGCATTATTTTGTAATACTACCATATTAAAACAAAAACAAATAAAAATTTTATATTATGTTGCTTGAATTTGAGTACAGACACATTCTTGCAAACATGAAAACTCAACATCAATTTCGACATGAACGCTTGATAGTAGCGGCGTAAGTAGCTCTTATGGAGTAGATGAACTGATGAGATTTGATTAGATTAAATAGAACTTTATTAATCCCTTGGGAAGACTCTCTCAGGGAAATTGAGGCTCCAGCAGCATTGTGTAGCAGCACACAGGGTAAGAAGCACACAGAGTATAAAAAGTGAAAGTAAAAAAGAAAAAAAGTCTGGAAAATATATAGTAAATGGACTGCATTTATATAGCGCCTTTCCATTAGTGCAGCGGATAAGAGAATATTTAGAGGGGAATCCTGCAAGTGGTGATAAAAGCATCAAATTCGGCAGAAATACTCCTCAGACAATCCTCTTTTGAAAAAACTGATTGGCCACTTGAATTTTCAATCTTTGAATTCTATGGAGTTACGGGATAAAAACAGCAAGAATGGTGTCAAAGGTCAGTGTCATTTTGTACAGCGGTCAAAAGTTAAAGTTGCTCCAATTTAGGTAAAATGTGATGCAAATTACTAGTTGAGTTCCTTTTTAAAAAGGAATAGTTTGGACTATGTATCATCCTTATTTATTACGTTACGGGGTAACATATGTCACATGTCATAGAATCCAATGGATGTTGACATTGCTCTACCTTTACCTTGCAGACCAAGCATTCAACACTGTCAACACAATTCCATTTATTAATCCTATTAGCTCAACCAATAATTTGCATCACTTTTTACCAACATTGGAGCAACTTTAACTTTTGACCCCTGTACAAAATGACACTGACCTTTGACACCATTCTTGCTGTTTTTATCCCGTAACTCCATAGAATTCAGTCACAGATAGTCCAAACTATACCTTTTTGGAATCTTTATGATCAGGCAACTAATGTGGAATATTTTTCAATATGATTGGAGCATCTTTTGATTTTGACCTCTGTGTAATTCTTCAATTGACTCCTACCTGACCACCGACTGAAAAGTCAAATGACCAATCTTTTTTTTTTTTCAAAAGAGGAGTGTCTAAGGAGTATTTCTGCCACATTTGATGCTTTTATCAGCATTTGCACGATTGTTTCACTTATCTGCTGCACTACATCTGCATCAGACGCTCAAAGCGCTTTACAATAATGCCTCACATTCACCCCGATGTCAGGGTGCTGCCATACAAGGTGCTCATTACACACCAGGAGCAACAGGGGATTAAAGACCTTGTCCAAGGGCACTTTATTTTCCAGTCAGGCTGGGATTTGAACTGAGGATCTTCTGGTCTCAAGCCCAACGCTTAACCACTAGACCATCACCTCCCCTACACAATATAATCAAACAACTATGATGCACGCACAGTACACAATATACAGTAGTGTTCAGAATAATAGTAGTGCTATGTGACTAAAAAGATTAATCCAGGTTTTGAGTATATTTCTTATTGTTACATGGGAAACAAGGTACCAGTAGATTCAGTAGATTCTCACAAATCCAACAAGACCAAGCATTCATGATATGCACACGCTTAAGGCTATGAAATTTGGCTATTAGTAAAAAAGTAGAAAAAGGGGCTGTTCACAATAATAATAATAGTAGCATCTGCTGTTGATGCTGCAAACTCAAAACTATTATGTTCAAACTGCTTTTTTAGCAATCCTGTGAATCACTAAACTAGTATTTAGTTGTATAACCACAGTTTTTCATGATTTCTTCACATCTGCGAGGCATTAATTTTGTTGGTTTGGAACCAAGATTTTGCTTGTTTACTAGTGTGCTTGGGGTCATTGTCTTGTTGAAACACCCATTTCAAGGGCATGTCCTCTTCAGCATAAGGCAACATGACCTCTTCAAGTATTTTGACATATCCAAACTGATCCATGATACCTGGTATGTGATATATAGGCCCAACACCATAGTAGGAGAAACATGCCCATATCATGATGCTTGCACCACCATGCTTCACTGTCTTCACTGTGAACTGTGGTTTGAATTCAGAGTTTGGGGGTCGTCTCACAAACTGTCTGCGGCCCTTGGACCCAAAAAGAACAATTTTACTCTCATCAGTCCACAAAATATTCCTCCATTTCTCTTTAGGCCAGTTGATGTGTTCTTTGGCAAATTGTAACCTCTTCTGCACATGTCTTTTATTTAACAGAGGGACTTTGCCAGGGATTCTTGCAAATAAATTAGCTTCACACAGGCATCTTCTAACTGTCACAGCACTTACAGGTAACTCCAGAGTGTCTTTGACTGAATGAATGAATGAAATTTATTTCAGCAACACAGCACAGTCACAACGTATCAAAACAAAACCAGAACAAAACCAAAATTTGCACTGTGTGTCTGAAAGGGGGTGGGAAGAAGCAAGGCTTATCAGTTACCCACCCCCCATACCAAAAGTCCAAGTCCAACACTATTAGCACTTATGCTCAAAAAACACATAAATACATATTCATTTTTGCTCACACACCTATATATACATATATACACCACAAATACATACCATACATTAACAAGGTTATACATCATATTTATACATTATTTAATTCAATTATATTTTTCATTATATCCGGAAATTATTAAATTTTTATAATGTTTCTTAAAACAAACAATTTGATCATCCTGGAGCTGATCAGTGGGTGAGCCTTTGCCATTCTGGTTATTCTTCTATCCATTTTGATGGTTGTTTTCCATTTTCTTCCATGCGTCTCTGTTTTTTTTTGTCCATTTTAACGCATTGGAGATCATTGTAGATGAACAGCCTATCATTTTTTGCACCTGTGTATAGGTTTTCCCCTCTCTAATCAACTTTTTAATCAAACTACGCTGTTCTTCTGAACAATGTCTTGAACGTCCCATTTTCCTCAGGCTTTCAAAGAGAAAAGCATGTTCAACAGGTGCTGGCTTCATCCTTAAGAGCAGCTGACTGAGAAAATCAACCATAGGGGCCCAAAACATGGAAAGTGGCATCTCACGGATTTTAATGAAACTGGCTGTGTGAACAGTACTTGGCTAGTGTAAAACTTCCCCAAAATATTTGGCCATAATATTAAGTGGTTGTCATGGTAACCAATCGTGTTTTTTTAGGCAAATACGCCTCCAAGTCAGCAAGTTGATATGACCAAAAATGGCATTTTTGAGTACATAGAAAAAGTCATAAAACACTTTTTAAACAATGTTTTAACACTTGTTTGTGAAGTAGCATAACTCTCCTTGGTGTTTTAAACCTACTGTGTCTTTTGAACAGAAATTTGAGAAATTATGAATTAAAAAAAAACAAGTCCTATGTGGAGCTATCGAATTAGTTAAAAACATGCTTCACTAAAAATGAAATTGTCAGCGATCGTACCTAATCTGTGACCTCATATTCGGTAGATATTGAGAAAAATTGTGTATCTTCCCATGCCTGTTAAAAAATTCAATTGCATCTGATGGAAAATGCACCAATAGGGGGGCCAAAACTTGTGAATTTACTGCCATTTTCAGTGTGATATTTGTCGTTCAAACGGTTCAAAGAAACTTTTCCGCCGTGTGTTTTTATGATCTTTCCTGGTGGTTGAACAACAGCATGTGCACAACTGTCAGATCAGCTCGAAGTGAAAATAGGACAGAGTAAGTATTTTTTGTGGTTTTTTAATTGTTTCGATCAGTATTGTATTGGCAAGTTTCATATTTTTTTTCTTTATATTTTTATTTTTTTCATGACATCAGATATACGAGGTCTATTAGATAATAAACCAACCCTTTTATTTTTTTTTAACTATATGGATTTGAATGACGTGCGATTACACCAATCATGCTTGAACCCTCGTGCGCATGTGTGAGATTTTTCACGTGTGTCGGTGACGTCATTTCCCTGTGGGCAGGCCTTGAGTGAGATGTGGTCCCGCCCTCTCGGCTGAATTCCTTTGTTTCACACGCTGCTCGAGACGGCGCGCGTTGCTTTATTAAAATTTTTTCTGGACCTGTGAGGAATATCCGAGTGGACACTATTCGAGAAATTAAGCTGGTTTTCGGTGAAAAGTTTAATGGCTGATGAGAGATTAAGGGGTGTTTCTGTCACTGTAAGGACTTCCCACAGAGCGGGACGTCGCGCAGCACTTCCAGGCGCCGTCGTCGGCCTGTTTCGACCTGAAAACATCCTAATTTAAGGCTTAATTCACCCAGGACGTCGTGAGAGAACAGAGAAGATTCAGAAGAGGCCGGCATGAGGAATTTATGCGGACATTCCACTGTTTAAGGACATTTTTTTAATGAAAGACGTACGCGCAAATTCGCCGAGTTGTTTCCGTGACGACTCGGCAAATCTGTGTGCGCCGCGACAGGAAAAACACCTCCATGTTGAAAACCATTTGTAGAATTCAGGCGGCTTTTAATGGCTTTCAACAAGTGAGTAACTGAGAAATTGTTTAACAGCTTGGGCATGTTCCAACTTGCCCGTTAAGGTTTCCAACGGAGGTGTTTTTCCTGTCGCAACCCCCCGCGGTCGGGTCTGGCCCGACATGCGACTCTGCCCGCACATTCTTTCATTACAAAATGTCCGTTAACAATGGAATGTCCGAATAAACACCTCATGCCGATTTCTTCTGAAAGTTCTCTGTTCTCTGACGACTTACTGGGTCAACAGAGCCTGAAATGTGGAAGTTTTCAACTTGAAACAGTGAGACACTGCCGCCTCGAAGCGCAGATCGCCGTCAGGCACCGTGGGCCGTCCTTAAAGCGACACTACCAGACCAAAATCTCTCATCAGCTGTTAAAATGTTTACCGAAAACCAGCTGAATTTATCGAATGGTGTCCACTCAGTTGTGCCTTACAGTTTTGAAAAAAGTTTGATCAAACAAAGTGTTGTGTGGGCCGCTGAAGAGGAGGTACTGCTGGCCCACCACCACCAGAGGGCGCCCTGCCTGGAGTGCGGGCTCCAGGCACCAGAGGGCGCCCTGCCTGGAGTGCGGGCTCCAGGCACCAGAGGGCGCCGCCGCCTCACGTGAGCAGCTACGGTGACAGCTGTCACCCATCACCTGAGACAGCTGACGGCAATCATCTGTGGGGTATATCAGCAGGACGGCACCTCCACCTCATTGCCGAGATATCGTTTCTACCTACGAGGTAACGTATCAAAGCTGACGGAGTGTATCCTTTTGGATTAGTGTATAGCTTGTGGATTACTGTTCCAACGAGAGGTGGAGGTAACTTCCCTGCTGTTCGGAGTCTTGGGTGCAAACGCGCCCCCATCTAACTGTTCTTTGTTCCTCGCCAGCAGTACCAGGTCCGACACGCGGAGGCAGTGGCCACCTGGGAGTTCGGGACTTGGCGGCTCCAGTATTTCCGGGGTCCTGTGGCGGAGGAAGCCGTGTGGTTCGGGTCTTACCTTGGAGAGGCGTCTCCTATCTTCGAGCCTGCCCACACGACACTTTTGTGAATTGACTGTTGTCCATTTCGTGATTGGTTGTATTCGTTGTGCACGTTCACAACAGTAAAGCCTTGTTATTTGACTTTCTCCATTGTCCGTTCATTTGCGCCCCCTGTTGTGGGTCCGTGTACTGACACTTTCCCAACACAAAGCAGCAGTCTCTGAGCCATTCCTAAACAATGAAAAATTCTCGCATGCCCACGAGGGTTCAAGCATGTCTGATGTAATCACACGTGATTCAAATCCATATGGTTTTTGAAAAAAATAATAAGGTCGGATACTTTTCTAATAGACCTCGTAAATTACCAAAGAGATGGTCACACACAAAACAAAAAAAAAAAAAAAAAAAAAAAAAAAAGAAAAAGAAAGGGGGAAAAAAAACCCCCATCATTTTTAAAAATACATGTCTTATTGGCTCCCATTTACAAATATTTGACACAGAATCTTGTTTGTAATGTTCTTGGATAAATAGTAATAGGCTCTGCATACTGATTACCCGTTGACAACATTTTGTGTTGTAAATATATTTTTTTATGATAATAAATAAAAGATTGATTAGTTCCAAGTGTTCTCCACTAATTATTCCTAGCATTACATTGCAATTATTCATATATGGTCTTATATATGGTAAAACCTTTGTACAAAATCTTTCCACAGGTCATTTACATGTATACATCATAGAACAGATGTTCCATAGTTTCAATGTGGCTTCCACAGAAGTAGCATGTGTATAACTGTTTTTTGCCATATTTCACTAGTATTTCATTTGTCACAATAGCTCTGTGCAAAAATTTATATTGGAAGGATCTCAGTTGCCTATTTTCAGTACAGAATCTCAACTTTGTAAAACATTATTTCCAGTGATCTTCACTTACTACAATTTCTAGTTCCCTGGACCATTTATCAACTCTAGAATGGCTTGCATTTCTGGCATTAATTATATTCCAATATACAATTCATAATTTATATACCAGGAGGAGATCAGTGCAGTGTGTTTCAAGAATTTCATTACTTCAGTTTCTTCAAGATTGGCTGCTGGGCGAAATATGGTTACATCTATAGGACACGTATCAGCATTAAAGTAAAACTGCAATAACTTTTTAGTGTGTTTTTATATTCTCCAGGGATTCCTATTTACATCAGATATGATGGCAGGGTGATTGGATTGTCCTCACATTCTATGAGATTATGTGACGTTAACCATTTTCACCGTTTTTTGTCAAATTTCTGTTCCATGGTAATAAAATGAAATTTATATGACACACATGGGCATTGGAAGAAAATTGTTATAACTTTTTAAAAAATGTGTTATCATGGTCTACAGTGGTCACTCTATAAATGACATGATGACAAGATGATAGATTGATCCTCACATTCTGAAAGATCACATTTGCTAAAATTTCCGTTTTAGGCAAATATGGTGAGATGTATATGACACATATTGGGATTGAAACAAAATTGCAATAACTTTTTAATATGCTATCATGGTCTACAGGGGTCACTCTATAAATGACATATGATGACAAAATGATAGGTTGATCCTCACATTCTGGAAGATCATATCAAATAGCCATTTACACTGTTTCTTCAAAATTTACCAATACTTGAATCTGGGCGAAGACTGAATTGTTCACAAATTTTCCCTTGGTCCGATGCAATTGGATTTTTTCCCATAAATGTGTAGCTCACGAATCTATCTTTCATATTTATGTTAGCGAAATGGCCTACCATGGTCCAAACACTGGCAGTTGCGCAAGGAAAATTGACAATATTTTGAATTTTTCAAACTTGTAAAATTTGAACAGAGGTCACGTTATAAAATGCCAATATTTTCTTTTCACTTTACGGGCATGTATGTATGTTGCACCTCATTTGAAAATATACAGCATGCACATTTCAGGGATGTGTACCATTCATCTATAGGTCTAGGAAATCTTTTTCTAATTTGCACATGAAAAGTGCTGAAAATGTGACCATCTGAGTGGCCACAATGGCTAATTTAGCCCCTTTTTCAGCATAGCTCATTTCCATGGCAACCAAATTAAATTTTTCAAAAATACTTTGGAAAATGCTATTTTTAACCTAAATAAGCATGTGTGAAGACCTTTGTCAAGATCCGCCAACCCCGACTTTCCACCCCATTGCTGATTTTCTCAGTCAGCTGCTCTTAAATAGGGGACACCTGATTCACACCTGTTTGTTCCACAAAATTGACAAACTCACTGACTGAATGCCACACTACTATTATTGTGAACACCCCCTTTTCTACTTTTTTTTTTACTAATAGTCCAATTTCATAGCCTTAAGAGTGTGTATATCATGAATGCTTGGTCTTGTTGGATTTGTGAGAATTTACTGAATCTACTGGTACCTTGTTTCCCATGTAACAATAAGAAATATACTCAAAACCTGGATTAATCTTTTTAGTCACATAGCACTACTATTATTCTGAACACTACTGTAGGTACTGATCTTTGCTGGGGAAGTAACCTGTGACAGACTCCTGTCCAGTCCAGGGAGAGCTGTAGGCTCTGATGAAATCTTGGGATAAGCAGTGGAGTTCTGAACCTGTATAGTTCTTAGTTCTACCTCATGTGGAGCGGATGTTGCATCATAATCGTAACATTTACCCTGACCTTCTCCCAAATCCATTGTCACGTTCGTTATATCTGTAACGGAGTCTGAGCCTCAGTGGGGTGAAACGGCATTTAAAGCACTCGTTATTTGTTCCCCATTCGCTGGAATGATAGGCATTTTTCTGTGGTTGTTATTTTTTGGACAGTGCCATTCTGTAATTATGAAGTTACTCTTGGGATAAAACAAACAAACAAACACCTTCCTCTGTGTCAGGCAGGGTGCATCGCCGTTTTCACCCCGTGTCCAAATAGTGCTTGTTTCCAGGCGACTTGTAATTGAAAATGAGGATTGTGTGCATGTGGCCAGAAAAAGACAGCACCCAGAATCTTTCCTCAGAGTCGACTGCTTTTTCGGGTATTCTGTCAGGAGGAAAAAAAAAAAAAAAAACCAAACAAACCCTGCTATATGGACACGTGGCCATATTTGGCATATTTGGGTTTGCCCTGTGCACAGCTGCCGCTTCTGTTCACACAATTATGTTTCTCCAAAAAAAAAAAAAAAAAAATCATTAAAGTTTGTAGGATTTCGGGTGATCCATCTGTTCTTTGGTGTAAAATTACCCACAACAATGAATTGATGCGCCTTCAAAAGCTTAGAATTAGCCCTTCATAGCTACATGGGCGCAGGCCCCCTCGGGAAGGACATCATATTGCACCGCCATCTTGATACGGTAGCCCAAAAAACACATATTTACTTCACCTTTTGTGTTTGTTTTTTTTTTCCCAGTATGGACAGAAGACTGAAGAAAAAGAAACAAAGTCAGTGGTTGCTGCCCTCCAGTACAAGTTGCTAATTCAGGCTAACAAGTTTGAAAACCCTCATTTTTTGTGAAATGGAAGATCACACATATTGTTTATAACAACAGAAGGCAAGAGAGCATGAATCCCCTTCAACAACGAAGGAAAATCGTGACCTTTAGTATAATGCAATCTGGATCCTCACCAGTAGATGATGCTAAATCCTACACAATGTGGCTTTAACTAAAAAAGATACACAATGTGCCCACTTCATTCTACAGATCACTACAGGTCAAGAAAGTCCCACACCAGCAGGCTGACAAACAGCTTCATCCCCTGGGACAGATGTAACACACACACACACACACACACACACACCCACACACACACACACAACACACACACACACACACACACACACACACACACACACACACACACACACACACACACTCATCCACAGACCTACTCCCATAATCCCCCTCCCTCATTTTGTATGAGATGAACTCAAAGATCTAAAACTTTTTCCACCATTTCCCTCAAATATTGTTCACAAACCAGTCTAAATCTGTGATAGTGAGCACTTCTCCTTTGCTGAGATAATCCATCCCACCTCACAGGTGTGCCATATCAAGATGCTGATTAGACACCATGATTAGTGCACAGGTGTGCCTTAGACTGCCCACAATAAAAGGCCACTCTGAAAGGTGCAGTTTTGTTTTATTGGGGGGGGATACCAGTCAGTATCTGGTGTGACCACCATTTGCCTCATGCAGTGCAACACATCTCCTTCGCATAGAGTTGATCAGGTTGTCAATTGTGACCTGTGGAATGTTGGTCCACTCCTCTTCAATGGCTGTGCGAAGTTGCTGGATATTGGCAGGAACTGGTACACGCTGTCGTATATGCTGGTCCAGAGCATCCCAAACATGCTCAATGGGTGACATGTCCGGTGAGTATGCCGGCCATGCAAGAACTGGGACATTTTCAGCTTCCAAGAATTGTGAACAGATCCTTGCAACTTGGGGTCGTGCATTATCCTGCTGATTTTGGTGATGCAATGAACCTGGAAGCAGTCCTGGATAAACCTTCTTATAATGGGCCTCTGTGCAGAAAAGTGCACACAGCATCAGTCTTATCAAACCTTTTAGCAGCTGATGCACCATATTCTTATGGTTGGATTCATCCAAAAATCTGCTGTTTGCAGGGCTTGAACATTTCTCTTCAGCTGTTGTCTCCATCACATGATGGTGTTGGAGGTGTAACAGCCACACTGTTGCACAGGGTGGTGGGCGGAGATGATGTAATCAAAATCTCTTCTTCCCCTTCTTTTGTGTAACTTTGTACAAAATAAAAAATGAATTGATGAATGGATGAAATTTTGTAGAGATGGTCTTTAGTTCACCGAAAGGTGGGTTTTATAAAACTCCATCAAATTTTTTCAGTTGCAGGATGATTTGACAATTAATCAGAAATGAAAAAAATATGTAATAAATTAATTCCATAATTATACTGGATGAGAAATGTGAGATTCCGTAGACATTTGCGATTACTTCGCCTCCAACATTGCAGGTTTGTAGATGATAGTTTTCTGGATTGGACAGTGTGATGGTTTAAAAATTTAGAAAAGCAGCAAATTGATATATTTTGGTTGATGATTTGTGCTTTTGCATGACATGAATGCCCCCTGGTGGTGATTGTGTGAACTAACACTGCGTTTACACCGAGTCCACGACCGAGTTGCAATTGAAAAATGGCCTCTGCTCACCATCTTGGTTGCCATCACGCCCATTGGTTTCCAACAGGTGTGTGAGTGTATTGAACTGTTGTGCGACCAGTTGACAGATACATGGGTCTCATATCGGTCTTGATAAACTTTCATGTCTCAACTTGATTCTATGGGTCGTAAAAGACTCAGTTGACTCTGCATGGGGTTGCATCAATGATCGCGAATATTGACACAATTTTCACTTGCACAAGTCAATCGCAATGCAAGCTTGGTGTAAACACAAACAACAAATCACAACAGAGACCAGCCAAGACTTGTGAAAGTTGACAAAATGTCATGATCTTGTTGGTCTTCTATAGGTCGCAGCCCGGGGTGTAAACGTGGCATTGTGTATATAATTAAGGTATTCTGGATAGTAAAATAAATGTTATTAATTCATTATTTTTTTGCCACTTTTTTGGGTCTGGGGGGTGCGGTGGTAGTAGACCAGGCAGCCCAGTCTACATTTCCCTATGCTTGGCCAAGTCCTCTTAATCTTCCAGGGGGATCCGAGGTATTCCCAATCCATTTTGGAACTATAATCCCTCCATCTCTCCTGGGTCTTCCCCGGGGTCTACTCCCAGCCTGGAAGACCTCCCTCAGGAGTAAACAGGAAGCAACCTCACCAGATGCCCAAACCACCTCAGGTGGATCCTTTTGATGTAAAGAAGCAGCGACTCTACTCTGTATCACTCCCAGATGATCAAGCTTCTCACCCTGTCCTTGAGTATAAGACCAGATCCCAAACGAGGAATGTCATCTCTGCAGCTTGCATCTGTGATCTTGTTTTTTCAGTCATCACCCAAAGCTCATGACCATAGGTGAGGATAAGAGTGTAAACTGACTGTTCAATCTAGAGTCTGACCTTCTGGCTCAGTTCTTCCTTCTCCTTGTTTGTCTGGTACAGCATCATCAGGACGTCAGATGCAGCCTCAATCCATCAGTCTCAAAATAAATGTTATGATGCCCATTTTGTTGGACTACATCCCTGAAATGCCTGCTGGTGGTGATAGTGTTAAGTAATGTCCAGAATAAAGGCATTCCATCTATTCCAGATGATAAAATGAACGAATGATGTGAAGGTTTTTATGGACCTATCTATTGCAGGGTCGGCGAGTCTAAATTCATATTTTGGCCAATAGACACGAGATTCTAATCTAATTACATTTTTTTCATGAATCTGATTGGTTAAACATGTGAGATTTCAGACTGTAAAATATCGGTGTAACGGTGGCAAAATACTCAACCAGTTCATATTTGGATGTATTACTCCGCGCCCTGACCAGTGTTCTGACGAGCTGTCATTCCTGTTGAATGTCATTCGTTTCTTCTACACACACACGCATGCGCAGTATTGTCGGGACGCAGAAGTGTTGATTTATGCGACAAGACGTGTTGGGAAGGTGTCGTAGCACGGACCCACAACAGGGGGCGCAAATGAACGGACAATGAATAAGCCAAAAACTAACAATTTAATGTTGTGATAATACACAACTAAATACACAAGTGGCTGCAGCAGCGCCCTGATCGCGCACTTCCACCCTGGCGGTGAGAGCCTCCACCCTCCAATTAAGGAGGACATTCTGCTCGGTCACTAAATCTAACCGAGCCGTGAAGGCGGTTAAGATCTGCTGCAACTCACTCAACACGCCTCCCGCTGACGCCTGCGCTCCTGGCTCTTCCATTGGCCGTTCAAGCTTGGGTTGACGCCCCTCGGAATCCATGACGATTGGCCGAGAAATCCTGTTGGGAAGGTGTCGTAGCACGGACCCACAACAGGGGGCGGAAGTGAACGGACAATGAATAAGCCAAAAAGTAACAATTTAATGTTGTGATAATACACAACTAAATACACAAAAATTTGCAAAGTCAATTGACACCAGGTGACGTGTGGGCAGGCTCGAAGATAGGAGACCCCCGACGAGAGAGAAGTCGCGTCCCACATGGCTTCCACCACCAACGGTCTGAAGAACACCGGAGCCGCCAAGTCCCGAGTCCCCAGGTGGCCTCTGTCTTCGGCTGTCGACCCTGGTACTGCTGGCAGAAAGCAGAGACAAGATGAATGAGTGTGAGTCCGCACACTCAGTAATCCACAGTCTGCACACAGTTAGGAGGGAGCACCTCCACCTCCAATCACACACTCGTGCAGCTCCTGATTAACCACTTATCTGGTTTGGGGTGTGAGGCGAATCCGTCGCTGTCACACCAAACGCCAATCCCACAGACAAGGAAAACACCAGGAAAACGGCTGCAACAGAAGTTCAGATTATTATACACGTATGAGTCAGCAGAGAAATTACCTCTTCAGTAGTCGATTTCTCGGCGAGGAGGTGGAGTTGCAGTCCGGCCTTTATGGTGATGATGATGATGATGAACGAGTGACAGCTGGTGCAGAGGATGAATGACAGCTGTCACTTCTTCTGGGTCTGGCGCCCTCTCGTGCTTGGAGCTCGCACTCCAAGCAGGGCGCCCTCTGGTGGTGGTGGGCCAGCAGTACCTCCTCTTCAGCGGCCCACATAACAAGACGCACAATTCGACAGAACGCCGGCTGCGTGTGCTGCTAGCTGTTTTTACGCTGTTAGCTGAGAATGAAAGAAAGTCGCGTACTGACGCCGCTGCCTAAATGGGTGAATTTATGCTTCCATACGGAAGTACTGATGTGGATTCTGATACAGAATTACTGTTTCACATTTGCTGGATTTTCATGTTTGATGGATTACCCCGCGCCCTGACCGCTGTTGGAGTGACGCTGCCTACCAATTTACCTACAGAAAAATAAACCGTGCAAACAATGGAATTGAATTAGAATGGGAATAACCCCCCTGTGTTTGATGGTTTGCAGACGTTCATGCTGCTTATACGGTTGCAAATATTTGCGTTATTCCCTAATTATTGGAGCTGGGCTCATAAAATTTTAACACAATGTCCAACTGGTTCCAAAGCAGCCGCTCTGTCCTAGAAGTCTTTAATATTTGGGTTAGGAGGCCATCCAGTGCAGGATTTTATCCAGATCCGGGTTTGCTGGTGTTGTGGGTAGAGTTTAACCAAAGTTCTTCTTGATTAAGTTTCGTCTCAGTTCCGTCAGTGTTCGAACTGTCACCTGACAAGTGTCCCCGTGTTCACTCACACTACTCGATCTCATCTATATTACACTACAACCTGCTTCCCACTCTGCTCTGAAAGTCCGTCTTTTTCTTTCAGTGTCCCGTCACTGTAGAATGTTTGAGTGTTGGAGTATAACAGTGTTTTTGTGTTTTAGTCGGGTACTGAAGTGAACACTTTGCACTGTTTTCCTTGTTTGTGTGAAATATGAAGCCACATTCTGTCACCTCGCCCACTCTTTCGCTGCTGATTTACATGAGGACTTGAGTCCTTATGTATTATTTACACCATCAGATACGCAGTAAGCCATGATTGTGCTTCTGACAGTGGCGCTCCTAACGGCTTCTTCTTGTTGCTTTACCCTGTTAAAAAAGAAAAGCCTGACAGCTTCCACTGAGGTATGCTTACGCTTGTTACCAGCCATGAAACATTTGCTACACGATGGCTGAAAGTACATTTTAATACCTGTGTTAGATTTGCTTGTGGTTTTGTCGCACTTCTTTCAAATCATGACCCAAACGTTCAGTATTAGAATGAATAATCAAGCAAATATCGGTTAAATAGGGCAGGATGTTGGTTTCAAAATCAATACCAGTCATCCCCACTTGAATAGTTTAGATCCAGTGGCATCTGTTTTTAACGTAACATTAAGGCAGTAACTATCCATACATAACTTTATTAACAAGAGCAATCAGAGATTTCTAACGTCCACCAATCCGGATCTGGATCACCTCCAAATTTCAGTGTAGTCTTCCAATCTGTGGTGCAGATTTGGTGAGAATCTGTGAAGTACTTTTGATGTAATCCTCCAAAGCATAAATAAAGTAAAATCTTGATCCATAATCCGGATTCGGATCTGGATCACCTTCAAAATTTAATGGAGTCTTCCATGCACTAATATGTATCCGTGATGAAAGCCTATATAAAGTGATACTTGATCCAGAATCCGGATTCAGATCCGGATCATCTCTAAAATTTAATGGAGTCTTCAATGCACTAATATGTATCCGTGATGAAAAATTGGTGAGAATGTGTGAAGTAGTTTTGACGAAATCCTTCAAAGCCTATATAAAGTGTCAGAGTGGCCTTTTATTGTGGCCAGCCTAAGGCACACCTGTTCAATAATCATGCTGTTTAATCAGCATCTTGGTATGCCACACGTGTGAGGTGGAATGGATTAGGGGAGGTGATGTCTAGTGGTTAAAGCTTTGGGCTTGAGACCAGAGGATCTTTGGTTCAAATCCCAGCCTGATTGGAAAAATCACTAAGGGCCCTTGGGGAAGGTCCTTAATCCCCTAGTTGCTCCTGGTGTGTAGTGAGCACCTTGCATGGCATTGGGGTGAATGTGAGGCACTGATGTATAAAGCACTTTGAGCGTCTGATGCAGATGGAAAAGCACTATATAAATGCAGTCAGTTGTCTCGGCAAAGAAGTGCTCACTAGCACAGATTTAGACAGATTTGTGAAGATCTTTGAGTTCAGCTCATGAAAAATGGAAGAAAAAACAAAAGTGTTGCATTCATATTTTGTTCAGTTTTCGATATTTTTATTTTATTTTAATTTTTTTGTGCTTTTGTGTTATTATTCATATTATCTGAAAAATGGGGAAAAAAAATCAAAAATTCTGCTAGGGTAGGTAAACTTTTGAGCACAACTCTCTCGCTTTCTCTCTCTCTCTCTCGCTTTGTGTGTGTGCGCGCACATGATGAAGTGGTATAGACAAGGGTTTTATTAAAAAGGAGACCTGAAAGTTCAGCTACAATTTGCCAGAAGGTACATCTGATTGGTGTATTGGTGAAAGAAAACTCTCCTCTGTACCACTTCATCATGAAGCTGTATAACTGGAGATGCAAAATGCACATCATGCACTATGCACAATTTCACCAGTAACAACCACAGAAGCCTGTAACTTCTTCTGGGTTGTCTGGGTGTCTTGGTGGCTTTCCTCACTCTTCTCCTTCTTGCACAGTCACTCACTTTTTGAGAACTGTCTACTCCACACAGATTTACCATAGAGTGCCATACTGTTTGTATTTCTTCATAACTGATGTAAATCAAGTCCAAAACATATTCAGTGACTTGGAAATGTTCATGTATCCATCCCCTGACTTGTCTGAAGAAAACTGGCAATAAAACTGATTATTTACAGGTATTATATCAAAGGGGCTGATTACTTATGGAACCCATCATCTTGGATTTTATAGTTTTAATTAATTTATATCAAGTTGTAGTAATTTATATCAGTTTGAGTCTAAGAAAGAAAATTTTCAAAATGTTTCTATTGAGAAGCCTGATTTACTTTTTGTATTTGAAATGCCATAAACAAATTAAAATTTGAGAAATACCAAAGGGCTGAATACTTTTGCAAGCCACTGTATATATATATATATATATATATATATATATATATATATATATATATATATATTATCTGGCCAAGTAGTTTGACGGCCAAATATATCAGCTCAATGAAACAATGTCAACTCTGTTTTAATGGTACAGAACAGATTAATATCTCCATTTCTGTTCTCATTCTGATGCTGTATATTTATAGGATTTATTCATGTGAACAAAACATGAGTGATATCTTTTTTCTCTCTCTCTTTCTCCTCAGGTGGTGCTTGTATTTGCTCTCAGCATCGGAGCCCTTGTAATATACTTCATTGATTCCTCTGAGTAAGTCCTTTTTCATCTCACGAGTTAAATGTTGATCAGTTATTACATCTCCACAGCTGGGCTTCGTCCACATGAGCAGCAGTTAAAATGTGTCTCTCAACCTCGTGGCTACACAACCCTGAGCATCAAATTTAAGGTCGACCCATGTTCTGCCGTGGTGCAATCAGTGAGAGAATATGGTCGTATAAAGTCATCCAGAAAACGATAACAGAGAAGCTCATCGGCTCCACTGGCAGAGATGAAAAGCAGATAAATCAACAGATTAAAAAAGGTCCCACTGCAGCAATAAACTTTTTAAATGTGTTCTGTTTCATTGCTGAATGAGATCCAGAGTGTTCCTTTGTGTCCACTCATAGATGTATCCATGGATACTTGAGACTGTACGGTGCTCGTGCCCATGCTGTGCTCCGTGCACGCTGTAGATCGATGTGTTAGCTCTGCCTGCTGCTCTGCTGGGGGAGACAATTGGACACGATGTTTCGCTGTAGCTGTCGCTCTTTCATCCTGTGCTGTAGTAAATCTTTGTTTTCTATCAGGGGATCAATAAAGCCCAGAAAGTACAGATGCCGAGTACTACAATCCTGTGAAAAAGTTTGTACCCCTTGTATTTTTATACATTTTATTTTTATTACATCATATTACAAGATTAAGAATTCTGCTTATTTTAAACAAGCAGAATTTAATTTTTTTTTTATTTTTAAAATGCTGTCCTCTAAACTCGGTGAAATCAAATCTCAACAATGTGCTATAAATGAAATAAAAACAGCAATACCACAACGTTGACGTGTCCACGTTAGTACAGCCAGTAATATCAGCCAGTGTTCTTGAGAAAAGTCAAGAGATAGATATGTCTGATTTAATTTACTATGTCAATCATTTACAAAATGCAACCCGTGTGGTACTGCATGGTAAAATCTGTCTGGAGTAAGATCTGTGTGACCATTCAAGAAGACAAGTGAGGGAAGCCACCAAGACATCTAGACAAGTCTGATGGCCTTATGGAGTAAAAGTGTAAGTATATAGTCAGAATGCAATTTTTACCCAAGGCCATCAAATATGGCCATCGGGTATTGCGAAGGCTTTTTGTCCGTCCGTCTGTCTGTGCGCCACATAAGTCCAGTCCTATTACTGCCACACTCTTGAAATTCACAGGGAACATTCTTGGGACGCAGACCTTGGAAAGTACAAAGATAGCTAACCTTGATGTATTTTAAGAGGTATTTTAAGAGGTTTCAATTTGATCCGTTTCGTGTTTGAGTGATACAGGTGACAGCCAATCAGAGTGGAACTGCATCATGACGTCAGACGCTATTCTCTTCAAAACCACTTTGTTTTATGTGTTTATATACATGTTTCTCATATATTATGTGAAAGCTAGTAAGAAATAAACACTTATAAAACTGAAAATGCTGTTTTTGGAACCTAATAACACCTCTGAACCTATTTCTAAGACATCTTGCAGAGATTAGCATGGTGGCATCACTTCCTGGTGTAGCTACTTGCTAACAGCTTTGTTTCTGCTATATTATGTAAAAGCTAGCAAGAAATAAACACTTCTAAAACTGAAAACACTGGTTTTGTAACCTGATAACACCTCTGAACCTATTTATAAGACATCTTGCAGACATTAGCATGGTGGCTTCACTTCCTGGTGTAGTTGCTTGCTAACAGATTTGTTTCTGCTATATTATGTAAAAGCTAGTGAGAAATAAACACTTCTAAAACTGAAAACACTGTTTTTGTAATGTGATAACACCTCTGAACCTATTTATAAGACATCTTGCAGACATTAGCATGGAGGTATCACTTCCTGGTGTAGCTGCTTGCTAACAGCATTGTTTCTGGTATATTATGTAAAAGCTAGCGAGAAATAAACACTTCTAAAACTGAAAACACTGTTTTTGTAACCTGATAACACCTCTGAACCTATTTATAAGACATCTTGGATCTTGCAGACATTAGCATGATGGCATCACTTCCTGGTGTAGCTGCTTGGTAACAGCTTTGTTTCTGGTATATTATGTAAAAGCTAGCGAGAAATAAACACTTCTAAAACTGAAAACACTGTTTTTGTAACCTGATAACACCTCTGAACCTATTTCTAAGACATCTTGCAGAGATTAGCATGGTGGCATCACTTCCTGGTGTAGCTACTTGCTAACAGCTTTGTTTGTGCTATATTATGTAAAAGCTAGTGAGAAATAAACACTTCTAAAACTGAAAACACTGTTTTTGTAACCTGATAACACCTCTGAACCTATTTCTAAGACATCTTGCAGAGATTAGCATGGTGGCATCACTTCCTGGTGTAGCTACTTGCTAACAGCTTCGTTTCTGCTATATTATGTAAAAGCCAGTGAGAAATAAACACTTCTAAACCTGAAAACACTGTTTTTGTAACCTGATAACACTTCTAGAGTCATTTACAAGACATTTTGTGGACATTAGCATAACGCTAACTTTCACTAACTCAAAGCTAACATCCTATGGAGTTACATTTGTCTCAATAACTGCAAATGCACAGATATGTATAAATATTCCTTGATTTGCACAACATGAACAAATGAAGATTTGATTTGAACATGTACAATTTGTACATAAGACAATAGGATCTTAATAATTAATTAAACAACTGCAAATTATAAAGAACATAATGCTCATATGGCTGAGGGTATTTTAGGACTGTGTTATATTTTCATCTATATAGCACCAAATCACAACAAAAGTCTCCCAAAGTGCTTCACAAGGGTGACGTTGAACCTGGCCAACCTCCCTGAGCAAGCATGTAGGCAACAGTCGTAAAGAAAAGCATCTAATTACACTTTATATAAGACAAAATTTAAATTTGAGTAAGATACAAGTACTTGTTTTGGATAATATATCTTTAAAATCTCCTTCAGAGAAAGAGTCTTCATCATCTTGTTTTGAGTCATATCTGAGATTAAACAATCCTCTTTGGCTCACCTTCAGTTTTTATCTGATGAGTTATTTGGAAATGCAAGTAAAATAAAACTCAAATGACTTTTCTTAGCTAATTTCAAGACTTTATTTTAAGAAATCTTGGCAGATTTTTTTTTCAGGAAAACGATGTTTTGAACTTGTAAGGCTTCCTTCACAAGTGTTGCAATCAAAGTAACGGATTGTGCAAAGATTACAGCATCATCGGCAAACCTTTTTTCAACACTGGCACCTAAAGTGTTTACCACAGAGTTACCACAGAACTACCCAAGTGCAACACAGTGCAAGTGTTTTCAGAACTCTGCTAAATGGAGGTTTGAGGCTTGTCAGTAAGAACAATATTTCATTTAAATACGATCCACTTATTTGTTGTATTTTTCAGTGTCTAATATAGATTTTACACATTATATATATATTTTTAAAATGATAAGTTATGTTATTCCGATTTTAATTTCCTTTCTTTTCCCCATGTACATGTTCACTAAAACTCACAAATCCCTAAATACAGACAAGGAAAAATGAGACCGAGATGGAATCTATTGCCACAAATGTTACAAAAGGCAGCTTTTACTTTTACAGCCATTAACTTTACTGACATCTCGTGGTCAGTCCAATCCATTTTTATATAGTTAGGATGGTTCCAGTAATATGGCTGCGTGAGGAGAAGTAAAAATAGCCATCAATGTCTGACAGCTAAACAGCACTCTGTTAACCAAACACCTCAGTTAGTGAGTTCCTGAAACAACAATGTATCAACAACAATAATGACAGTAACAACAACAATAACTGTAATGACAATAATAATAACGCTGACAACAGTAACAGAAACACCAATAATGATGACAATGATGACAATGAAAACAACAACAATGGGAACGACAATAATAACACAGACTACAGTAACAGAAACAGCAATAATGATGACAGCGATGATGATAACGAAAGCAACAACAATGGGAACAACATTAATAACACCGACTACAGTAACGGAAATAGCAGTAATGATTGCAACAATGATGATAATGACAACAACAACAATAAGAACAACAATGATAACACAGACTACAGCAATGGAAACAACAATAGTGACAACACCAATGATGTTAATGATAACAACAACAACGGGAACAACATTAATGATAACACAGACTACAGCAACGGAAACAGCAATAATGACAACAATGATGATAATGACAGCAACAGCAACAGAAACAGCAATAATGATGGCAGCTATGATGATAACGAAAACAACAACAAGGGGAATGACAATAATAATAACACAGACTACAGTAACGGAAACAGCAATAATGATGACAACAATTATGATAATGACATCAACAATGGCAATGACAATAATAATAACACCGACTACAGTAACGGAAACAGCAATAATGACAACAATGATGATAATGACAACAACGGGAATGGCATCAATGATAACACAGAGTACAGCAACGGTAACAGCAATAATGACATCAACAATGATGATAATGACAGCAACAACAACGGGAATGACAATAATGATAACACGACTACAGTAACGGAAACAGTGATAATGATGACAGCGATGATGATAATGAAAACAACAACAAGGGGAATGACAATAATAATAACACTGACTACAGTAACGGAAACAGCAATAATGACGACAACACTGATGATAATAACAACAGCAGCAACGGGAACGATAGTAATGACAGTAACAACAGCTATAATGGTAATGACAACAATAATGATAACAACAACAACAACATTACAACAATAATGATAACAACAATGTAATGATACCAATAACACTGGTCAACATGATTTTTCTTGCATGAGGTTTTTCCAACAGATTTTGGGTAATTTGGGGGCGCTGAATCCGAATCTGGTGTTAGTTCCTGTCAATCACATCACGTTTTTGAGATATGAAAACATATTTTTCGTGTCAGCATTGAAGCAAAACCTGCAGTTTCGTACACCTCTTCAGTGCCATAAACAATATTACAGCTCTTGTTCTCATTTCGTGAACCTGGTTTAAAAACTATGCTTTTGTAGCTGATTTTGTGCATGATTAGTGGCGTCAAACCCGTGAGTGAATGAGCAACTTTTGCATAATCATCAATACGGAACATGCAGATTGCAAAAAAACATGATGTGATAGAGGAAATCTGAGCTCAGATTGGGATTCAGCAACCCAAAATTACCTTAAATCGGTTCTCAAAGTCCATGCAAGATTAATTTTTTTTGACCAGTGTAATGATAACAACAACAGCGGTAACAACAATCATGATAACAATAACAATAGCAATGGTAACAGTAATGATAATGACAACAACGGCAATGGTAATGATAATAATAGCAGCAGCGGTAATCATAACAATAATGATAATAATGACAACATCAATGCAACGACAACGTCACAACAATAATGATAACATCAATAGCAATGACAATAATGATAACAACAGCAAAGGGAACAACAATAATGATAACACAACCCAATCTACCATTTTGTGATGGCATCACAATAAGCAATTTAATTACGACACAGAGGAGGAGTACAGGAGCCTGATGAAGGACTTTGTTGTTTGGTGCCACATGAACCATCTACAGCACAACACCTCGAAGACAAAGGAGCTGGTCGTTGACTTTGGGAAGTCCAAACGAAGACCTCAACCATTTCTGATTGAGGGAGGTGGAGGCTGTGGATTCCTACAGGTACCTCGGGCTGTGTCTGGACAGGAAACTGGACTCTGGAAAACCCACACCAACCACCTGCACAGGAAGGGACAGAATAGGCTGTACTTTCTGAAGAGGCTGCGGCCATTTAACATCTGCAGGAAACTCCTGTGGATGTTCTACCAGTCCGTGGTAGCTAGCATCCTCTTTTACACCATGGTGTGCTGGGGGGGCAACATATGCAAGAAAGACATATCCAGGCTGGACAAACTGATCAGGCGGGCTGGCTCCGTGGTTGGCATGAAGCTGGACTCTCTGGTGATGGTGGCAGAGAAGAGAACACTGGACAAACTGCTGGACATTGTGGATGATGTCAGTCATCCTCTGCAAACCATCATCAGCAACCAGAGGAGCCTCTTCAGCCACAGACTGCTCCTTCCCAAGTGCAGGACCAACAGACTGAAAAACTCCTTTGTCCCTCAGGCCATCAGACTGTACAACTACTCACTCAGCGGGAGGAGGAGGAACAGGAAGACAGAGGACAGGAATGAGAGGAACAGTAGTAGCCAGTAGCTCTAGTTCTGGTATTTATATTTATAGCTGCAAATTGTTTTTTAATTTTACTCTTGATATTCTGTGTGCTTCTTACCCCGTGTGCTGCTATGCAGTGCTGCTGGAACTTCAATTTCCCTGAGGTAGTCTTCCCAAGGGATTAATAAAGTTCTGTCTAATCTAATCTAATCTTGTTCATGATATTCTCACGAAAAGTGCCACATTTTTGTGATGGGAGCATAAATTCATTTCATTGCGGGAGCATGAAATGCGAGGTAACGTGAGGGGACTGTGGGGGTTATGGATAAGGTTAGGGAAAGGGTTACAAATAGTAAAATAAAAAAAAAGTGTCACTAAAATGTGACTTGTGACCCAGCTGTGATAACGACAACAACAACGCCACAGCAACAGTAATGATAACATCAACAACAACGTCACAACAACAATGGTAATAACAATAATTATAACCAACAATAATGGCAATAATGATAATGATCACAACAACAGCAGCGATGGTAATGACAACAATAATGATAACAACAACTGTAGTGACACCACCAATGATATCAGTGACATCAACAAAAGTAATGACAACAATAATGATAACAACAACAACTGTAGTGACACCACCAATGATATCAGTGACATCAACAAAAGTAATGACAACAATAATGATAACAACAACAACTGTAGTGACACCACCAATGATACCAGTGACATCAACAAAAGTAATGACAACAATAATGATAACAACAACAACTGTAGTGACACCACCAGTGATACCAGTGACATCAACAAAAGTAATGACAACAATAATAACAACAACTGTAGTGACACCACCAGTGATACCAGTGACATCAACAAAAGTAATGACAACAATAATAACAACAACTGTAGTGACACCACCAGTGATACCAGTGACATCAACAAAAGTAATGACAACAATAATGATAACAACAACAACTGTAGTGACACCACCAATGATATCAGTGACATCAACAAAAGTAATGACAACAATAATGATAACAACAACAACTGTAGTGACACCACCAGTGATATCAGTGACATCAACAAAAGTAATGACAACAATAATGATAACAACAACTGTAGTGACACCACCAATTATATCAGTGACATCAACAAAAGTAATGACAACAGTAATGATAACAACTGTAGTGACACCACCAATTATATCAGTGACATCAACAAAAGTAATGACAACAATAATGATAACAACAACAACTGTAGTGACACCACCAATGATATCAGTGACATCAACAAAAGTAATGACAACAATAATGATAACAACAACAACTGTAGTGACACCACCAATGATATCAGTGACATCAACAAAAGTAATGACAACAATAATGATAACAACAACAACTGTAGTGACACCACCAATGATATCAGTGACAACATCAACAAAAGTAATGACAACAATAATAACAACAACTGTAGTGACACCACCAATGATATCAGTGACAACATCAACAAAAGTAATGACAACAATAATAACAATAACAACTGTAGTGACACCACCAATGATATCAGTGACATCAATAAAAGTAATGACAACAATAATAACAATAACAACTGTAGTGACAACACCAATGATATCAGTGACATCAACAAAAGTAATGACAACAATAATGATAACAACTGTAGTGACAACACCAATGATATCAGTGACATCAACAAAAGTAATGACAACAGTAATGATAACAACTGTAGTGACAACACCAATGATATCAGTGACATCAACAAAAGTAATGACAACAGTAATGATAACAACAACTGTAGTGACACCACCAATGATATCAGTAACATCAACAAAAGTAATGACAACAATAATGATAACAACAACAACTGTAGTGACACCACCAATGATACCAGTGACATCAACAAAAGTAATGACAACAATAATGATAACAACAACAACTGTAGTGACACCACCAATGATATCAGTGACATCAACAAAAGTAATGACAACAGTAATGATAACAACAACTGTAGTGACACCACCAATGATACCAGTGACATCAACAAAGGTAATGACAACAGTAATGATAACAACAACTGTAGTGACACCACCAATGATATCAGTAACATCAACAAAAGTAATGACAACAATAATGATAACAACAACAACTGTAGTGACACCACCAATGATATCAGTAACATCAACAAAAGTAATGACAACAATAATGATAACAACAACAACTGTAGTGACACCACCAATGATACCAGTGACATCAACAAAAGTAATGACAACAATAATGATACCAACAACAACAACTGTAGTGACACCAACAATGATATCAGTGACATCAACAAAAGTAATGACAACAGTAATGATAACAACAACTGTAGTGACACCACCAATGATACCAGTGACATCAACAAAAGTAATGACAACAATAATGATAACAACAACTGTAGTGACACCACCAATGATACCAGTGACATCAACAAAAGTAATGACAACAATAATGATAACAACAACTGTAGTGACACCACCAATGATATCAGTGACATCAACAAAAGTAATGACAACAATAATGATAACAACAACAACAACTGTAGTGACACCACCAATGATATCAGTGACATCAACAAAAGTAATGACAACAATAATAACAACAACAACTGTAGTGACACCACCAATGATATCAGTGACATCAACAAAAGTAATGACAACAATAATGATAACAACAACAACTGTAGTGACACCACCAGTGATACCAGTGACATCAACAAAAGTAATGACAACAATAATGATAACAACAACAACTGTAGTGACACCACCAATGATACCAGTGACATCAACAAAAGTAATGACAACAATAATGATAACAACAACAACTGTAGTGACACCACCAATGATATCAGTGACATCAACAAAAGTAATGACAACAATAATGATAACAACAACTGTAGTGACACCACCAGTGATACCAGTGACATCAACAAAAGTAATGACAACAATAATGATAACAACAACTGTAGTGACACCACCAATGATACCAGTGACATCAACAAAAGTAATGACAACAGTAATGATAACAACAACTGTAGTGACACCACCAATGATATCAGTGACATCAACAAACGTAATAACAATAATGATAACAACAACTGTAGTGACACCACCAATGATATCAGTGACATCAACAAAAGTAATGACAACAATAATAACAACAACTGTAGTGACACCACCAATGATATCAGTGACATCAACAAAAGTAATGACAACAATAATAACAACAACTGTAGTGACACCACCAATGATATCAGTGACAACATCAACAAACGTTATGACAACAATAATAACAACAACTGTAGTGACACCACCAATGATATCAGTGACAACATCAACAAAAGTAATGGCAACAATAATAACAACAACTGTAGTGACACCACCAATGATATCAGTGACAACATCAATAAAAGTAATGACAACAATAATGATAACAACTGTAGTGACAACACCAATGATATCAGTGACATCAACAAAAGTAATGACAACAGTAATGATAACAACAACTGTAGTGACACCACCAATTATATCAGTGACATCAACAAAAGTAATAACAACAATAATGATAACAACAACAACAACAACTGTAGTGACACCACCAATGATACCAGTGACATCAACAAAAGTAATGACAACAGTAATGATAACAACAACTGTAGTGACACCACCAATGATACCAGTGACATCAACAAAAGTAATGACAACAATAATGATAACAACAACAACTGTAGTGACACCACCAATGATATCAGTGACATCAACAACAGTAATGATAACAATAATGATAACAACAACTGTAGTGACACCACCAATGATACCAGTGACATCAACAAAAGTAATGACAACAGTAATGATAACAACAACTGTAGTGACACCACCAATGATATCAGTGACATCAACAAAAGTAATGACAACAATAATGATAACAACAACTGTAGTGACACCACCAATGATATCAATGACATCAACAAAAGTAATGACAACAATAATGATAACAACAACAACTGTAGTGACACCACCAATGATATCAGTGACATCAACAAAAGTAATGACAACAATAATGATAACAACAACAACTGTAGTGACACCACCAATGATATCAGTGACATCAACAAAAGTAATGACAACAATAATGATAACAACTGTAGTGACACCACCAATGATATCAGTGACAACATCAACAAAAGTAATGACAACAATAATAACAACAACAACTGTAGTGACACCACCAATGATATCAGTGACAACATCAATAAAAGTAATGACAACAATAATGATAACAACTGTAGTGACAACACCAATGATATCAGTGACAACATCAACAAAAGTAATGACAACAATAATGATAACAACAACTGTAGTGACAACACCAATGATATCAGTGACAAAATCAATCAAAGTAATGACAACAATAATGATAACTGTAGTGACAACACCAATGATATCAGTGACAACATTAACAAAAGTAATGACAACAATAATGATAACAACATCAACTGTAGTGACACCACCAATGATATCAGTGACAACACCAACAAAAGTAATGACAACAATAATAACAACAACTGTAGTGACACCACCAATGATACCAGTGACAATATCAACAAAAGTAATGACAACAATAATAACAACAACAACTGTAGTGATACCACCAATGATATCATTGACAACACCAACAAAAGTAATGACAACAATAATGATAACAACAACAACTGTAGTGACACCACCAATGATATCATTGACAACACCAACAAAAGTAATGACAATAATGATAACAACAACTGTAGTGACACCACCAATGATATCAGTGACAACACCAACAAAAGTAATGACAACAATAATGATAACAACAACAACTGTAGTGACACCACCAATGATATCAGTGACAATATCAACAAAAGTAATGACAACAATAATGATAACAACAACTGTAGTGACACCACCAATGATATCAGTGACAACACCAACAAAAGTAATGACAACAATAATGATAACAACAACTGTAGTGACACCACCAATGATTTCAGTGACAACATCAACAAAAGTAATGACAACAATAATGATAACAACAACAACAACTGTAGTGACACCACCAATGATATCAATGACATCAACAAAAGTAATGACAACAATAATGATAACAACAACAACTGTAGTGACACCACCAATGATATCAATGACATCAACAAAAGTAATGACAACAATAATGATAACAACAACAACAACTGTAGTGACACCACCAATGATATCAATGACATCAACAAAAGTAATAACAATAATGATAACAACAACAACAACTGTAGTGACACCACCAATGATATCAATGACATCAACAAAAGTAATGACAACAATAATGATAACAACAACAACAACTGTAGTGACACCACCAATGATATCAATGACATCAACAAAAGTAATGACAACAATAATGATAACAACAACAACTGTAGTGACACCACCTATGATATCAATGACAACAACAAAAGTAATGACAACAATAATGATCATAACAAAAGTAATGACAATGACAGCAACAACAAAAGTAATTGCAACAATTACGATAAGAAAAACAACAACACCAATAACAAACAACAATAATGATAATGACAACAACATAATGACAACATTATTGATGACAACAATGCAACTGCAACAATAATGAAAATGACAACAGAAACAACAATAATGATGATCACAACAAAGTAACAACAACAATAATGATGACAACAACAGAAACAACAACAATTATGATAACAATAATAATAGTTGTTTGACACATTTGCACCTGTCTAAGTTCACATATATTTAGTTATAAATGAGGGGGGAATTTCAGGATACAGGAATGTTTTGGCTATGCAGTGAGTAGTGTGATCTTAAACACATCCTGTAGGTTTACACAATGTGAGTTTTATTTTTCATGACTTTTTTTAGACATATATATATATATATATATATATATATATATATATATATATATACGAGGGCTGTCAATAAAGTAACGGTCCTTTTTATTTTTTTCAAAAACTATATGGATTTCATTCATATGTTTTTACGTCAGACATGCTTGAACCCTCGTGCGCATGCGTGAGTTTTTCCACGCCTGTCGGTGACGTCATTCGCCTGTGAGCACTCCTTGTGGGAGGAGTCGTCCAGCCCCTCGTCGGAATTCCTTTGTCTGAGAAGTTGCTGAGAGACTGGCGCGTTGTTTGATCAAAATTTTTTCTAAACCTGTGAGACACATCGAAGTGGACATGGTTCGAAAAATTAAGCTGGTTTTCAGTGAAAATTTTAACGGCTGATGAGAGATTTTGAGGTGATACTGTCGCTTTAAGGACTTTTCACGGTGCGAGACGTCGCGCAGCGCTCTCAGGCGGCGTCATCAGCCTGTTCAAGCTGAAAACCTCCACATTTCAGGCTCTATTGATCCAGGACGTCGTGAGAGAACAGAGAAGTTTCAGAAGAAGTCGGTTTCAGCATTTTATCCGGATATTCCACTGTTAAAGGAGATTTTTTTAATGAAAGACGTGCGGACGGATCCGTGCGTCGGGACGCAGCCGACACGGTGCGGCGGCACAGGAAAAACACCTCCGTGTTGATAACCATTTGTAAAATCCAGGCGGCTTTTGATGGCTTTCAGTGGAGTGAGTATATGAGAAATTGTTTAACAGGCAGGACATGTCCAACTTGTCCTTAAGGCTTTCAACAGAGGTGTTTTTCATGTGCCGCCGCACCGCGTCGGCTGCGTCCCGACGCGCGGACCCGTCCGCACGTCTTTCATTAAAAAAATCTCCTTTAACAGTGGAATATCCGGATAAAATGCTGAAACCGACTTCTTCTGAAACTTCTCTGTTCTCTCACGACGTCCTGGATCAATAGAGCCTGAAATGTGGAGGTTTTCAGCTTGAAACAGGCTGACGACGCCGCCTGAGAGCGCTGCGCGACGTCTCGCACCGTGAAAAGTCCTTAAAGCGACAGTATCACCTCAAAATCTCTCATCAGCCGTTAAAATTTTCACTGAAAACCAGCTTAATTTTTCGAACCGTGTCCACTTCAATGTGTCTCACAGGTTTAGAAAAAATTTTGATCAAACAACGCGCCAGTCTCTCAGCAACTTCTCAGACAAAGGAATTCCGACGAGGGGCTGGACGACTCCTCCCACAAGGAGTGCTCACAGGCGAATGACGTCACCGACAGGCGTGAAAAACTCACGCATGCGCACGAGGGTTCAAGCATGTCTGACGTAAAAACATATGAATGAAATCCATATAGTTTTTGAAAAAAATAAAAAGGACCGTTACTTTATTGACAGCCCTCGTATATATATATATATGTTTACAACAGGGCGACATGGCTCTTACAACAGGGCGACACGGCTCTTACAACAGGGTGACACAACTCTTACAACAGGGCGACACCTCTTACAAGGCGACACAACTCTTACAACAGGGCGACACGGCTCTTACAACAGGGTGACACAACTCTTACAACAGGGCGACACAGCTCTTACAAGGTGACAGCTCTTACAACAGGGCGACACAGCTCTTACAACAGGGCGATACAACTCTTACAACAGGGCGATACAACTCTTACAACAGGAAGACACAGCTCTTACAACAAGGCAAAACAACTCTTAGAACAGAATGACACAGCTCTTACAACAGGACGACATAAATCTTACAACAAGGCAATACAACTCTTACAACAGGGCGACACAGCTCTTACAACAGGACGACACAGCTATTACAACAGGGGGACACAACTCTTACAACAGGGCGACACAGCTCTTACAACAGGGCGACACAGCTCTTACAACAGGGCGACACAGCTCTTACAACAGGGCGACACAACTCTTACAACAGGGCGACACAACTCTTACAACAGGGCGACACAACTCTTACAACAGGGCGATACAACTCTTACAACAGGGCGACACAACTCTTACAACAGGGCGAGACAACTCTTACAACAGGGCGAGACAACTCTTACAACAGGGCGAGACAACTCTTACAACAGGGCGACACAGCTCTTACAACAGGGCGACACAAATCTTACAATAAGGTGACACAACTCTTACAACAGGGCGACACAACTCTTACAACAGGCGACACAACTCTTACAACAGGCGACACAACTCTGACAACAGGGCGACACAGCTCTTACAACAGGGCGATACAACTCTTACAACAGGGTGACACAACTCTGACAACAGGGCGACACAACTCTGACAACAGGGCGACACAACTCTGACAACAGGGCGACACAGCTCTTACAACAGGACAACACAGCTCTTACAAGGTGACAGCTCTTACAACAGGGCGATACAACTCTTACAACAGGGCGATACAACTCTTACAACAGGAAGACACAAATCTTACAACAAGGCAATACAACTCTTACAACAAGGCAATACAACTCTTACAACAGGGCGACACAGCTCTTACAACAGGACGACACAACTCTTACAATAAGGTGACACAACTCTTACAACAGGGCGACACAACTCTTACAACAGGGCGACACAGCTCTTACAACAAGGCAATACAACTCTGACAACAGGGCGACACAACTCTGACAACAGGGCGACACAACTCTGACAACAGGGCGACACAACTCTTACAACAGGACGACACAGCTGTTACAAGGTGACAGCTCTTACAAAAGGGCGATACAACTCTTACAACAGGGCGACACAACTCTTACAACAGGGCGACACAACTCTTACAACA